>NW_027641464.1:0-7500 GCF_949987615.1 Pollachius pollachius
ACACACATCCCCGAGTTGAGGCTCCTGTTCCTGGGTAGGGATGGAGTGTGTGTGTGTGTGTGTGTGTGTGTGTGTGTGTGTGTGTGTGTGTGTGTGTGTGTGTGTGTGTGTGTGTGTGTGTGTGTGTGTGTGTGTGTGTGTGTGTGTGTGTGTGTGTGTGTGTGGGTATGGGTCTACAGGGGGAGATGGAAACACTTATCCCAGAGCTGGGCCTCCAATTCCTGGGTAGGGATAGAGTGAGTGTGGGCCTATGGGGGGAAGCTGGAAACACACATCCCCGAGTTGAGGCTCCTATTCCTGGGTAGGGATGGAGGTATTTTGTGTGTGGGGACTATAGGGGGAAGCTGGAAACACACACACACACCAGTGCTGAGCCTCCTATTCCTGGGTAGAGACAGAGGACTTGTGTGTTTGGGCCCATAGGGGGAAGCTGGAAACACTCATCCCAGAGCTGAGCCTCCTATTCCTGGGTAGAGATAGGGGTGTTGTGTGTGTGTGGGGGGGCCTATAGGGGGAAGCTGGAAACACACACACCAGAGCTGAGCCTCCTTTTCCTGGGTAGAAATAGAGGTATTTTGTGTGTGGGGACTATAGGGGGAAGCTGGAAACACACACACACACCAGTGCTGAGCCTCCTATTCCTGGGTAGAGACAGAGGACTTGTGTGTTTGGGCCTATAGGGGGAAGCTGGAAACACTCCTCCCAGAGCTGAGCCTCCTATTCCTGGGTAGAGATAGAGGTGTTGTGTGTGTGGGGGGGGGCCTATAGGGGGAAGCTGGAAACACACACACCAGAGCTGAGCCTCCTTTTCCTGGGTAGAAATAGAGGTATTTTGTGTGTGGGGACTATAGGGGGAAGCTGGAAACACACACACCAGAGCTGAGCCTCCTTTTCCTGGGTAGAAATAGAGGTATTTTGTGTGTGGGGACTATAGGGGGAAGCTGGAAACACACACACACCAGTGCTGAGCCTCCTATTCCTGGGTAGAGACAGAGGACTTGTGTGTTTGGGCCCATAGGGGGAAGCTGGAAACACTCATCCCAGAGCTGAGCCTCCTATTCCTGGGTAGAGATAGAGGTGTTGTGTGTGTGTGTGTGTGTGGGGGCCTATAGGGGGAAGCTGGAAACACACACACCAGAGCTGAGCCTCCTTTTCCTGGGTAGAAATAGAGGTATTTTGTGTGTGGGGACTATAGGGGGAAGCTGGAAACACACACAACAGTGCTGAGCCTCCTATTCCTGGGTAGAGACAGAGGACTTGTGTGTGTGTGGGCCTATAGGGGGAAGCTGGAAACACTCATCCCAGAGCTGAGCCTCCTATTCCTGGGTAGAGATAGAGGTGTTGTGTGTGTGGGGGCCTGTAGGGGGAAGCTGGAAACACACACACCAGAGCTGAGCCTCCTATTCCTGGGTAGAGATAGAGGTGTTGTGTGTGTGTGTGTGTGTGTGTGTGTGTGTGTGTGTGTGTGTGTGTGTGTGTGTGTGTGTGTGTGTGTGTGTGTGTGTGTGTGTGTGTGTGTGTGTGTGGCTCCCATGGCAAGGGAGGGACAGAGAGCATGTGGGATTGGTGCTGAGACCTGATTTCTTATTGTTATTCCTCTTATTCTTATTGTTATTCTTCTTTGTATTGTTACTCTTATTGTTATTCTTCTTATTCTTATTCTTATTATTATTCTTATTATTATTATTATTATTATTATTCTTATTATTATTATTCTTATTATTATTCTAATTATTATTCTTATTATTAACTATTATTATTATTATAAATTGTTAAACAAGAAATTTCACAGTCCGCTCACTGTGCTTGGCTTCGTTTGAAAAACCAAGCGTTTTTTTTCTAAGTCATTTTTCTGCTAGACTCCCATGGGTTCGTTTTAGACTACCAGGGATGGTAATATAGGGTTAGCAGGGGTCTCGAAAATAAGAAATTTCACAGTCCGCTCACTGTGAATTTATGGGCTTCGCCTGGTACCGTTTTGTGGGCCTGTTTTGCAGGACAGTGGTCGTTTGACATATAAGAAAGGTGGCCCCTGGTCTGGAAGTCTTCCTGAGGCTCCAGAGGAGCGGGACCCCGTGGCGTCTAAGGCCGATTCGGGTCCCCTGGTCGGACTGAGTGGTGCCGTTGGTGACCCCCGGTCTGGAGGTCTTCCTGAGGCTCCAGAGGAGCAGGACCACGTGGCGTCTAAGGCCGAAACGGGTCCCCTGGTCGGACTGAGTGGTGCCGTTGGTGACCCCCGGTCTGGAGGTCTTCCTGAGGCTCCAGAGGAGCAGGACCACGTGGCGTCTAAGGCCGAAACGGGTCCCCTGGTCGGACTGAGTGGTGCAGTTGGTGGTCCACGGTCTGGAGGTCTTCCTGAGGCTCCAGAGGAGCGGGACCACGTGGCGTCTAAGGCCGACACGGGTCCCCTACTCGGCCCGAGTGGTGCAGTTGGTGGTCCACGGTCTGGAGGTCTTCCTGAGGCTCCAGAGGAGCGGGACCACGTGGCGTCTAAGGCCGAAACGGGTCCCCTACTCGGCCCGAGTGGTGCAGTTGGTGGTCCACGGTCTGGAGGTCTTCCTGAGGCTCCAGAGGAGCGGGACCACGTGGCGTCTAAGGCCGAAACGGGTCCCCTACTCGGCCCGAGTGGTGCAGTTGGTGGTCCACGGTCTGGAGGTCTTCCTGAGGCTCCAGAGGAGCGGGACCACTTGCCGTCTAAGTCCGAAACGGGTCCCCCATTCGGCCTAAGTGGTGCAGTTGTCGGCCCCCCTGTCTGGGGGTCTTCCTGAGGCTCCAGAGGAGCGGGACCACTCAGAGTCTGAGGCCGAAACGGGTCCCCTTCTCGGCCAAAGTGGGGCAGTTAGTGGCCCCCTGTCTGGAGGTCTTCCTGAGGCTCCAGAGCAGCGGGTCCACTCAGAGTCTGAGGCCGAAACGGGTCCCCTTCTCGGCCTAAGTGGGGCAGTTGGTGGCCCCAGGTCTGGAGGTCTTCCTGCGGCTCCAGAGGAGCGGGACCACGCAGAGTCTGAGGCCGAAACGGGTCCCCTACTCGGCCTAAGTGGTGCAGTTGGTGGCCCCCTGTCTGGGGGTCTTCCTGAGGCTCCAGAGGAGCGGGACCACTCAGAGTCTGAGGCCGAAACGGGTCCCCTTCTCGGCCTAAGTGGGGCAGTTAGTTGCCCCCTGTCTGGAGGTCTTCCTGAGGCTCCAGAGCAGCGGGTCCACTCAGAGTCTGAGGCCGAAACGGGTCCCCTTCTCGGCCTAAGTGGGGCAGTTGGTGGCCCCAGGTCTGGAGGTCTTCCTGCGGCTCCAGAGGGAGCGGGACCACGCAGAGTCTGAGGCCGAAACGGGTCCCTTACTCGGCCTAAGTGGGGCAGTGGGTGGCCCCCTGTCTGGAGGTCTTCCTGATGCTCCAGAGGAGCGGGGACCACGCAGAGTCTGAGGCCGAAACGGGTCCCCTACTCGGCCTAAGTGGGGCAGTTGGTGGCCCCCTGTCTGGAGGTCTTCCTGATGCTCCAGAGGAGCGGGACCACTCCGAGTCTGAGTCCGAAACGGGTCCCCTATTCGGCCTAAGTGGTGCAGTTGGTGGCCCCCTGTCTGGAGGTCTTCCTGAGGCTCCAGAGCAGCGGGTCCACTCAGAGTCTTTGGCCGAAACGGGTCCCCTTCTCGGCCTAAGTGGGGCAGTTGGTGGGCCCCAGGTCTGGAGGTCTTCCTGAGGCTCCAGAGGAGCGGGACCACGCAGAGTCTGAGGCCGAAACGGGTCCCCTATTCGGCCTAAGTGGGGCAGTCGGTGGCCCCCTGTCTGGGGGTCTTCCTGCAGCTCCAGAGGAGCGGGACCACGCAGAGTCTGAGTCCGAAACGGGTCCCCTATTCGGCCTAAGTGGTGCAGTTGGTGGCCCCCTGTCTGGAGGTCTTCCTGAGGCTCCAGAGCAGCGGGTCCACTCAGAGTCTGAGTCCGATATGGGTCCCCTACTCGGACTGAGTTGTGCAGTGAGTCGGTGTGAGCCTGGAGGAATGAAAATCCAAGCGTTATTTTTCTAAGTTCTTTTTTTGCTAGACTCCCATGGGTTCGTTTTAGACTACCATGGGTTGTGTTTAGAATCCCATGGGTTCATTTTAGACTCCCATGGGTTCGTTTTAGACTACCAGGGATGGTAATATATACCAGGGGTGTCGAAAATAAGAAGTTTCACAGTCCGCTCACTGTGGATTTATGGGCTTCGCCTGATACCGTTTTGTGGGCCTGTTTTGCAGGACAGTGGTTGTTTGGCATATAGGAAAGGTGGCCCCTGGCCCTGGAGGTCTTCCTGAGGCTCCAGAGGAGCGGGACCACGTGGCGTCTAAGGCCGAAAGGTGTCCCCTGGTCGGACTGAGTGGTGCCGTTGGTGGCCCCCGGTCTGGAGGTCTTCCTGAGGCTCCAGAGGAGCGGGACCACGTGGCGTCTAAGGCCGAAACGGGTCCCCTACTCGGCCCAAGTGGTGCAGTTGGTGGCCCCTGGTCTGGGGGGTCTCTAGAACCATCCAGGGGTGCGGGACCACTTGGCGTCTAAGTCCGAAACGGGTCCCCTACTCGGCCCATGTGGTGCAGTTAGTGGGCCCCCTGTCTGGAGGTCTTCCTGAGGCTCCAGAGGAGCGGGTCCACTCAGAGTCTGAGGCCGAAACGGGTCCCCTACTCGGCCTGAGTGGTGCAGTTGGTGGCCCCCTGTCTGGAGGTCTTCTTGAGGCTCCAGAGGAGCGGGTCCACTCAGAGTCTGAGGCCGAAACGGGTCCCCTACTCGGCCTAAGTGGTGCAGTTGGTGGCCCCCTGTCTGGGGGTCTTGGTGAGGCTCCAGAGGAGCGGGTCCACTCAGAGTCTGAGGCCGAAACGGGTCCCCTACTCGGCCTAAGTGGTGCAGTAAGCGGGCCCCCTGTCTGGAGGTCTTCCTGAGGCTCCAGAGGAGCGGGACCACTCAGTGTCTGAGGCCGAAACGGGTCCCCTACTCGGCCTGAGTGGTGCAGTTGGTGGCCCCCTGTCTGGAGGTCTTCTTGAGGCTCCAGAGGAGCGGGTCCACTCAGAGTCTGAGGCCGAAACGGGTCCCCTACTCGGCCTAAGTGGTGCAGTTGGTGGCCCCCTGTCTGGGGGTCTTGGTGAGGCTCCAGAGGAGCGGGTCCACTCAGAGTCTGAGGCCGAAACGGGTCCCCTACTCGGCCTAAGTGGTGCAGTAAGCGGGCCCCCTGTCTGGAGGTCTTCCTGAGGCTCCAGAGGAGCGGGACCACTCAGTGTCTGAGGCCGAAACGGGTCCCCTACTCGGCCTGAGTGGTGCAGTTGGTGGCCCCCTGTCTGGAGGTCTTCTTGAGGCTCCAGAGGAGCGGGTCCACTCAGAGTCTGAGGCCGAAACGGGTCCCCTACTCGGCCTAAGTGGTGCAGTTAGTGGGCCCCCTGTCTGGAGGTCTTCCTGAGGCTCCAGAGGAGCGGGACCACTCAGAGTCTGAGGCCGAAACGGGTCCCCCATTCGGCCTAAGTGGTGCAGTTGGTGGCCCCCTGTCTGGAGGTCTTCCTGAGGCTCCAGAGGAGAGGGACCACTCAGAGTCTGAGGCCGAAACGGGTCCCCTACTCGGCCTAAGTGGTGCAGTTGGTGGCCCCCTGTCTGGAGGTCTTCCTGAGGCTCCAGAGGAGCGGGTCCACTCAGAGTCTGAGGCCGAAACGGGTCCCCTACTCGGCCTAAGTGGTGCAGTTAGTGGGCCCCCTGTCTGGAGGTCTTCCTGAGGCTCCAGAGGAGTGGGTCCACTCAGAGTCTGAGGCCGAAACGGGTCCCCTACTCGGCCTAAGTGGTGGAGTTAGTGGGCCCCCTGTCTGGAGGTCTTCCTGAGGCTCCAGAGGAGCGGGTCCACTCAGAGTCTGAGGCCGAAACGGGTCCCCTACTCGGACTGAATGGTGCAGTTGGTGGCCCCCTGTCTGGAGGTCTTCCTGAGGCCCCAGAGGAGCGGGTCCACTCAGAGTCTGAGGCCGAAACGGGTCCCCTACTCGGCCTAAGTGGTGCAGTTAGTGGGCCCCCTGTCTGGAGGTCTTGGTGAGGCTCCAGAGGAGCGGGACCACTCAGAGTCTGAGGCCGGAACGGTTCCCCTACTCGGCCTGAGTGGTGCAGTTAGTGGGTCCCCTGTCTGGAGGTCTTCCTGAGGCTCCAGAGGAGCGGGACCACTCAGAGTCTGAGGCCGAAACGGGTCCCCTACTCGGCCTGAGTGGTGCAGTTAGTGGGCCCCCTGTCTGGAGGTCTTCCTGAGGCTCCAGAGGAGCGGGACCACTCAGAGTCTGAGGCCGAAACGGGTCCCCTACTCGGCCTAAGTGGTGCAGTTAGTGGGCCCCCTGTCTGGAGGTCTTCCTGAGGCTCCAGAGGAGCGGGACCACTCAGAGTCTGAGGCCGAAACGGGTCCCCCATTCGGCCAAAGTGGTGCAGTTGGTGGCCCCCTGTCTGGAGGTCTTCCTGAGGCTCCAGAGTAGAGGGACCACTCAGAGTCTGAGTCCGAAACGGGTCCCCTACTCGGACTGGGTGGTGCAGTGAGTCGGTGTGAGCCTGGAGGAATGAAAATCCAAGCGTTATTTTTCTAAGTTCTTTTTTTGCTAGACTCCCATGGGTTCGTTTTAGACTACCATGGGTTGTGTTTAGAATCCCATGGGTTCATTTTAGACTCCCATGGGTTCGTTTTAGACTACCAGGGATGGTAATATATACCAGGGGTGTCGAAAATAAGAAGTTTCACAGTCCGCTCACTGTGGATTTATGGGCTTCGCCTGATACCGTTTTGTGGGCCTGTTTTGAAGGACATACCCCCATCCTAGTATAGGTCGGAGACAGTAGGTGCACAGTCAATAGGTGACTGCTGGTGCCCCGTCCCTTCAGCCCACGGACCCAAGCGGTCCGGCATGTTGGCGAGCGTCCGACGGAAATGGTCTAAGCGGCACACCTCAGTGAGGGCCCCAGTGTGGCTTTCGTTCCACACGAAGGGTGCCTCACAACGTGTGCCCGAATCCAGTGCTCCTGCCTTTTGGTGGGTGTGCTAGACGACGCGAGTAGCCGAGTAGCCCCGTCTGTCCTAGGTGTCCTGCGAGGGCGGGCCGTGGTTACGGAGAGGTCGGCCTCATACGGGTGTCCGACTTTACATCCTTGGATGTTCTCCTTACGGCCACGGTTCGCCTGTACGATTGTTTCTCAAAGCCCGGTACCCCGGGCGTTGTGCGGATCCCACCACAACGCCCACCCTGAGTGTCGAGTGCCAAACCGGAGTGGTGGTAGCGGTGGGCCCCTGAACCCCCTGTGGGTGAAAGGGGCAGCAGCCACTCACGGTGCGGCCCGCCTCGCACGACGCACCGAGAGCTGCACAGTCCCCGCCTAGTAGCGGGGCCGTGGTTGTCGGTCGTTAGGTGCGGTCCGACGCCCCTAAACAAGGTGTCCACGGCCATCCTGGTTGATCCTGCCAGTAGCATATGCTTGTCTCAAAGTTTAAGCCATGCATGTATAAGTCCACACGGCTGGAAAAGTGAAACTGCGAA
>NW_027641464.1:17500-22500 GCF_949987615.1 Pollachius pollachius
GGTAATATAGGGTTAGCAGGGGTCTCGAAAATAAGAAATTTCACAGTCCGCTCACTGTGAATTTATGGGCTTCGCCTGGTACCGTTTTGTGGGCCTGTTTTGCAGGACAGTGGTCGTTTGACATATAAGAAAGGTGGCCCCTGGTCTGGAAGTCTTCCTGAGGCTCCAGAGGAGCGGGACCCCGTGGCGTCTAAGGCCGATTCGGGTCCCCTGGTCGGACTGAGTGGTGCCGTTGGTGACCCCCGGTCTGGAGGTCTTCCTGAGGCTCCAGAGGAGCAGGACCACGTGGCGTCTAAGGCCGAAACGGGTCCCCTGGTCGGACTGAGTGGTGCCGTTGGTGACCCCCGGTCTGGAGGTCTTCCTGAGGCTCCAGAGGAGCAGGACCACGTGGCGTCTAAGGCCGAAACGGGTCCCCTGGTCGGACTGAGTGGTGCAGTTGGTGGTCCACGGTCTGGAGGTCTTCCTGAGGCTCCAGAGGAGCGGGACCACGTGGCGTCTAAGGCCGACACGGGTCCCCTACTCGGCCCGAGTGGTGCAGTTGGTGGTCCACGGTCTGGAGGTCTTCCTGAGGCTCCAGAGGAGCGGGACCACGTGGCGTCTAAGGCCGAAACGGGTCCCCTACTCGGCCCGAGTGGTGCAGTTGGTGGTCCACGGTCTGGAGGTCTTCCTGAGGCTCCAGAGGAGCGGGACCACGTGGCGTCTAAGGCCGAAACGGGTCCCCTACTCGGCCCGAGTGGTGCAGTTGGTGGTCCACGGTCTGGAGGTCTTCCTGAGGCTCCAGAGGAGCGGGACCACTTGCCGTCTAAGTCCGAAACGGGTCCCCCATTCGGCCTAAGTGGTGCAGTTGTCGGCCCCCTGTCTGGGGGTCTTCCTGAGGCTCCAGAGGAGCGGGACCACTCAGAGTCTGAGGCCGAAACGGGTCCCCTTCTCGGCCAAAGTGGGGCAGTTAGTGGCCCCCTGTCTGGAGGTCTTCCTGAGGCTCCAGAGCAGCGGGTCCACTCAGAGTCTGAGGCCGAAACGGGTCCCCTTCTCGGCCTAAGTGGGGCAGTTGGTGGCCCCAGGTCTGGAGGTCTTCCTGCGGCTCCAGAGGAGCGGGACCACGCAGAGTCTGAGGCCGAAACGGGTCCCCTACTCGGCCTAAGTGGTGCAGTTGGTGGCCCCCTGTCTGGGGGTCTTCCTGAGGCTCCAGAGGAGCGGGACCACTCAGAGTCTGAGGCCGAAACGGGTCCCCTTCTCGGCCTAAGTGGGGCAGTTAGTTGCCCCCTGTCTGGAGGTCTTCCTGAGGCTCCAGAGCAGCGGGTCCACTCAGAGTCTGAGGCCGAAACGGGTCCCCTTCTCGGCCTAAGTGGGGCAGTTGGTGGCCCCAGGTCTGGAGGTCTTCCTGCGGCTCCAGAGGAGCGGGACCACGCAGAGTCTGAGGCCGAAACGGGTCCCTTACTCGGCCTAAGTGGGGCAGTGGGTGGCCCCCTGTCTGGAGGTCTTCCTGATGCTCCAGAGGAGCGGGACCACGCAGAGTCTGAGGCCGAAACGGGTCCCCTACTCGGCCTAAGTGGGGCAGTTGGTGGCCCCCTGTCTGGAGGTCTTCCTGATGCTCCAGAGGAGCGGGACCACTCCGAGTCTGAGTCCGAAACGGGTCCCCTATTCGGCCTAAGTGGTGCAGTTGGTGGCCCCCTGTCTGGAGGTCTTCCTGAGGCTCCAGAGCAGCGGGTCCACTCAGAGTCTTTGGCCGAAACGGGTCCCCTTCTCGGCCTAAGTGGGGCAGTTGGTGGGCCCCAGGTCTGGAGGTCTTCCTGAGGCTCCAGAGGAGCGGGACCACGCAGAGTCTGAGGCCGAAACGGGTCCCCTATTCGGCCTAAGTGGGGCAGTCGGTGGCCCCCTGTCTGGGGGTCTTCCTGCAGCTCCAGAGGAGCGGGACCACGCAGAGTCTGAGTCCGAAACGGGTCCCCTATTCGGCCTAAGTGGTGCAGTTGGTGGCCCCCTGTCTGGAGGTCTTCCTGAGGCTCCAGAGCAGCGGGTCCACTCAGAGTCTGAGTCCGATATGGGTCCCCTACTCGGACTGAGTTGTGCAGTGAGTCGGTGTGAGCCTGGAGGAATGAAAATCCAAGCGTTATTTTTCTAAGTTCTTTTTTTGCTAGACTCCCATGGGTTCGTTTTAGACTACCATGGGTTGTGTTTAGAATCCCATGGGTTCATTTTAGACTCCCATGGGTTCGTTTTAGACTACCAGGGATGGTAATATATACCAGGGGTGTCGAAAATAAGAAGTTTCACAGTCCGCTCACTGTGGATTTATGGGCTTCGCCTGATACCGTTTTGTGGGCCTGTTTTGCAGGACAGTGGTTGTTTGGCATATAGGAAAGGTGGCCCCTGGCCCTGGAGGTCTTCCTGAGGCTCCAGAGGAGCGGGACCACGTGGCGTCTAAGGCCGAAAGGTGTCCCCTGGTCGGACTGAGTGGTGCCGTTGGTGGCCCCCGGTCTGGAGGTCTTCCTGAGGCTCCAGAGGAGCGGGACCACGTGGCGTCTAAGGCCGAAACGGGTCCCCTACTCGGCCCAAGTGGTGCAGTTGGTGGCCCCTGGTCTGGGGGTCTCTAGAACCATCCAGGGGTGCGGGACCACTTGGCGTCTAAGTCCGAAACGGGTCCCCTACTCGGCCCATGTGGTGCAGTTAGTGGGCCCCCTGTCTGGAGGTCTTCCTGAGGCTCCAGAGGAGCGGGTCCACTCAGAGTCTGAGGCCGAAACGGGTCCCCTACTCGGCCTGAGTGGTGCAGTTGGTGGCCCCCTGTCTGGAGGTCTTCTTGAGGCTCCAGAGGAGCGGGTCCACTCAGAGTCTGAGGCCGAAACGGGTCCCCTACTCGGCCTAAGTGGTGCAGTTGGTGGCCCCCTGTCTGGGGGTCTTGGTGAGGCTCCAGAGGAGCGGGTCCACTCAGAGTCTGAGGCCGAAACGGGTCCCCTACTCGGCCTAAGTGGTGCAGTAAGCGGGCCCCCTGTCTGGAGGTCTTCCTGAGGCTCCAGAGGAGCGGGACCACTCAGTGTCTGAGGCCGAAACGGGTCCCCTACTCGGCCTGAGTGGTGCAGTTGGTGGCCCCCTGTCTGGAGGTCTTCTTGAGGCTCCAGAGGAGCGGGTCCACTCAGAGTCTGAGGCCGAAACGGGTCCCCTACTCGGCCTAAGTGGTGCAGTTGGTGGCCCCCTGTCTGGGGGTCTTGGTGAGGCTCCAGAGGAGCGGGTCCACTCAGAGTCTGAGGCCGAAACGGGTCCCCTACTCGGCCTAAGTGGTGCAGTAAGCGGGCCCCCTGTCTGGAGGTCTTCCTGAGGCTCCAGAGGAGCGGGACCACTCAGTGTCTGAGGCCGAAACGGGTCCCCTACTCGGCCTGAGTGGTGCAGTTGGTGGCCCCCTGTCTGGAGGTCTTCTTGAGGCTCCAGAGGAGCGGGTCCACTCAGAGTCTGAGGCCGAAACGGGTCCCCTACTCGGCCTAAGTGGTGCAGTTAGTGGGCCCCCTGTCTGGAGGTCTTCCTGAGGCTCCAGAGGAGCGGGACCACTCAGAGTCTGAGGCCGAAACGGGTCCCCCATTCGGCCTAAGTGGTGCAGTTGGTGGCCCCCTGTCTGGAGGTCTTCCTGAGGCTCCAGAGGAGAGGGACCACTCAGAGTCTGAGGCCGAAACGGGTCCCCTACTCGGCCTAAGTGGTGCAGTTGGTGGCCCCCTGTCTGGAGGTCTTCCTGAGGCTCCAGAGGAGCGGGTCCACTCAGAGTCTGAGGCCGAAACGGGTCCCCTACTCGGCCTAAGTGGTGCAGTTAGTGGGCCCCCTGTCTGGAGGTCTTCCTGAGGCTCCAGAGGAGTGGGTCCACTCAGAGTCTGAGGCCGAAACGGGTCCCCTACTCGGCCTAAGTGGTGGAGTTAGTGGGCCCCCTGTCTGGAGGTCTTCCTGAGGCTCCAGAGGAGCGGGTCCACTCAGAGTCTGAGGCCGAAACGGGTCCCCTACTCGGACTGAATGGTGCAGTTGGTGGCCCCCTGTCTGGAGGTCTTCCTGAGGCCCCAGAGGAGCGGGTCCACTCAGAGTCTGAGGCCGAAACGGGTCCCCTACTCGGCCTAAGTGGTGCAGTTAGTGGGCCCCCTGTCTGGAGGTCTTGGTGAGGCTCCAGAGGAGCGGGACCACTCAGAGTCTGAGGCCGGAACGGTTCCCCTACTCGGCCTGAGTGGTGCAGTTAGTGGGTCCCCTGTCTGGAGGTCTTCCTGAGGCTCCAGAGGAGCGGGACCACTCAGAGTCTGAGGCCGAAACGGGTCCCCTACTCGGCCTGAGTGGTGCAGTTAGTGGGCCCCCTGTCTGGAGGTCTTCCTGAGGCTCCAGAGGAGCGGGACCACTCAGAGTCTGAGGCCGAAACGGGTCCCCTACTCGGCCTAAGTGGTGCAGTTAGTGGGCCCCCTGTCTGGAGGTCTTCCTGAGGCTCCAGAGGAGCGGGACCACTCAGAGTCTGAGGCCGAAACGGGTCCCCCATTCGGCCAAAGTGGTGCAGTTGGTGGCCCCCTGTCTGGAGGTCTTCCTGAGGCTCCAGAGTAGAGGGACCACTCAGAGTCTGAGTCCGAAACGGGTCCCCTACTCGGACTGGGTGGTGCAGTGAGTCGGTGTGAGCCTGGAGGAATGAAAATCCAAGCGTTATTTTTCTAAGTTCTTTTTTTGCTAGACTCCCATGGGTTCGTTTTAGACTACCATGGGTTGTGTTTAGAATCCCATGGGTTCATTTTAGACTCCCATGGGTTCGTTTTAGACTACCAGGGATGGTAATATATACCAGGGGTGTCGAAAATAAGAAGTTTCACAGTCCGCTCACTGTGGATTTATGGGCTTCGCCTGATACCGTTTTGTGGGCCTGTTTTGAAGGACATACCCCCATCCTAGTATAGGTCGGAGACAGTAGGTGCACAGTCAATAGGTGACTGCTGGTGCCCCGTCCCTTCAGCCCACGGACCCAAGCGGTCCGGCATGTTGGCGAGCGTCCGACGGAA
>NW_027641463.1:0-7500 GCF_949987615.1 Pollachius pollachius
AGTTGAGGCTCCTATTCCTGGGTAGGGATGGAGTGTGTGTGTGGGTATGGGTCTACAGGGGGAGATGGAAACACTTATCCCAGAGCTGGGCCTCCAATTCCTGGGTAGGGATAGAGTGAGTGTGGGCCTATGGGGGGAAGCTGTAAACACACATCCCCGAGTTGAGGCTCCTATTCCTGGGTAGGGATGGAGTGTGTGTGTGGGTATGGGTCTACAGGGGGAGATGGAAACACTTATCCCAGAGCTGGGCCTCCAATTCCTGGGTAGGGATAGAGTGAGTGTGGGCCTATGGGGGGAAGCTGTAAACACACATCCCCGAGTTGAGGCTCCTATTCCTGGGTAGGGATGGAGTGTGTGTGTGGGTATGGGTCTACAGGGGGAGATGGAAACACTTATCCCAGAGCTGGGCCTCCAATTCCTGGGTAGGGATAGAGTGAGTGTGGGCCTATGGGGGGAAGCTGTAAACACACATCCCCGAGTTGAGGCTCCTATTCCTGGGTAGGGATGGAGTGTGTGTGTGGGTATGGGTCTACAGGGGGAGATGGAAACACTTATCCCAGAGCTGGGCCTCCAATTCCTGGGTAGGGATAGAGTGAGTGTGGGCCTATGGGGGGAAGCTGTAAACACACATCCCCGAGTTGAGGCTCCTATTCCTGGGTAGGGATGGAGTGTGTGTGTGGGTATGGGTCTACAGGGGGAGATGGAAACACTTATCCCAGAGCTGGGCCTCCAATTCCTGGGTAGGGATAGAGTGAGTGTGGGCCTATGGGGGGAAGCTGTAAACACACATCCCCGAGTTGAGGCTCCTATTCCTGGGTAGGGATGGAGGTATTTTGTGTGTGGGGACTATAGGGGGAAGCTGGAAACACACACACCAGTGCTGAGCCTCCTATTCCTGGGTAGAGACAGAGGACTTGTGTGTTTGGGCCCATAGGGGGAAGCTGGAAACACTCATCCCAGAGCTGAGCCTCCTATTCCTGGGTAGAGATAGAGGTGTTGTGTGTGTGTGTGGGGGGGCCTATAGGGGGAAGCTGGAAACACACACACCAGAGCTGAGCCTCCTTTTCCTGGGTAGAAATAGAGGTATTTTGTGTGTGGGGACTATAGGGGGAAGCTGGAAACACACACACACCAGTGCTGAGCCTCCTATTCCTGGGTAGAGACAGAGGACTTGTGTGTTTGGGCCTATAGGGGGAAGCTGGAAACACTCATCCCAGAGCTGAGCCTCCTATTCCTGGGTAGAGATAGAGGTGTTGTGTGTGTGTGTGGGGGGGCCTATAGGGGGAAGCTGGAAACACACACACCAGAGCTGAGCCTCCTATTCCTGGGTAGAGATAGAGGTGTTGTGTGTGTGTGGGGGGGCCTATAGGGGGAAGCTGGAAACACACACACCAGAGCTGAGCCTCCTTTTCCTGGGTAGAAATAGAGGTATTTTGTGTGTGGGGACTATAGGGGGAAGCTGGAAACACACACACACCAGTGCTGAGCCTCCTATTCCTGGGTAGAGACAGAGGACTTGTGTGTTTGGGCCTATAGGGGGAAGCTGGAAACACTCATCCCAGAGCTGAGCCTTCTATTCCTGGGTAGAGATAGAGGTGTTGTGTGTGTGTGTGTGGGGGGGCCTATAGGGGGAAGCTGGAAACACACACACCAGAGCTGAGCCTCCTTTTCCTGGGTAGAAATAGAGGTATTTTGTGTGTGGGGACTATAGGGGGAAGCTGGAAACACACACACCAGAGCTGAGCCTCCTTTTCCTGGGTAGAAATAGAGGTATTTTGTGTGTGGGGACTATAGGGGGAAGCTGGAAACACACACACCAGTGCTGAGCCTCCTATTCCTGGGTAGAGATAGAGGTGTTGTGTGTGTGTGGGCCTATAGGGGGAAGCTGGAAACACACACACCAGAGCTGAGCCTCCTTTTCCTGGGTAGAAATAGAGGTATTTTGTGTGTGGGGACTATAGGGGGAAGCTGGAAACACACACACACACACACCAGTGCTGAGCCTCCTATTCCTGGGTAGAGACAGAGGACTTGTGTGTTTGGGCCTATAGGGGGAAGCTGGAAACACTCATCCCAGAGCTGAGCCTCCTATTCCTGGGTAGAGATAGAGGTGTTGTGTGTGTGTGTGTGTGGGGGGGCCTATAGGGGGAAGCTGGAAACACACACACCAGAGCTGAGCCTCCTTTTCCTGGGTAGAAATAGAGGTATTTTGTCTGTGGGGACTATAGGGGGAAGCTGGAAACACACACACCAGAGCTGAGCCTCCTTTTCCTGGGTAGAAATAGAGGTATTTTGTGTGTGGGGACTATAGGGGGAAGCTGGAAACACACACACCAGTGCTGAGCCTCCTATTCCTGGGTAGAGATAGAGGTGTTGTGTGTGTGTGGGCCTATAGGGGGAAGCTGGAAACACACACACCAGAGCTGAGCCTCCTATTCCTGGGTAGAGATAGAGGTCATATGTGTGTGTGTGTGTGTGTGTGTGTGTGTGTGTGTGTGTGTGTGTGTGTGTGTGTGTGGCTCCCATGGCAAGGGAGGGACAGAGAGCATGTGGGATTGGTGCTGAGACCTGATTTCTTATTGTTATTCCTCTTATTCTTATTGTTATTCTTCTTTGTATTGTTACTCTTATTGTTATTCTTCTTATTCTTATTCTTATTATTATTCTTATTATTATTATTATTCTTATTATTATTCTTCTTATTATTATTATTCTTATTATTATTATTATTCTTATTATTATTAACTATTATTATTATTATAAATTGTTAAACAAGAAATTTCACAGTCCGCTCACTGTGGATTCCTTGGCTTCGTTTGAAAAACCAAGCGTTTTTTTTCTAAGTCATTTTTCTGCTAGACTCCCATGGGGTCGTTTTAGACTACCAGGGATGGTAATATAGGGTTAGCAGGGGTCTCGAAAATAAGAAATTTCACAGTCCGCTCACTGTGGATTTATGGGCTTCGCCTGGTACCGTTTTGTGGGCCTGTTTTGCAGGACAGTGGTCGTTTGACATATAAGAAAGGTGGCCCCTGGTCTGGAAGTCTTCCTGAGGCTCCAGAGGAGCGGGACCCCGTGGCGTCTAAGGCCGATTCGGGTCCCCTGGTCGGACTGAGTGGTGCCGTTGGTGACCCCCGGTCTGGAGGTCTTCCTGAGGCTCCAGAGGAGCGGGACCACGTGGCGTCTAAGGCCGATTCGGGTCCCCTGGTCGGACTGAGTGGGGCCGTTGGTGGCCCCCGGTCTGGAGGTCTTCCTGAGGCTCCAGAGGAGCGGGACCACGTGGCGTCTAAGGCCGAAACGGGTCCCCTGGTCGGACTGAGTGGGGCCGTTGGTGGCCCCCGGTCTGGAGGTCCTCCTGAGGCTCCAGAGGAGCGGGACCACGTGGCGTCTAAGGCCGAAACGGGTCCCCTGGTCGGACTGAGTGGTGCCGTTGGTGGCCCCCGGTCTGGAGGTCTTCCTGAGGCTCCAGAGGAGCGGGACCACGTGGCGTCTAAGGCCGAAACGGGTCCCCTGGTCGGACTGAGTGGTGCAGTTGGTGGTCCACGGTCTGGAGGTCTTCCTGAGGCTCCAGAGGAGCGGGACCACGTGGCGTCTAAGGCCGACACGGGTCCCCTACTCGGCCCGAGTGGTGCAGTTGGTGGTCCACGGTCTGGAGGTCTTCCTGAGGCTCCAGAGGAGCGGGACCACGTGGCGTCTAAGGCCGAAACGGGTCCCCTACTCGGCCCGAGTGGTGCAGTTGGTGGTCCACGGTCTGGAGGTCTTCCTGAGGCTCCAGAGGAGCGGGACCACTTGCCGTCTAAGTCCGAAACGGGTCCCCCATTCGGCCTAAGTGGTGCAGTTGTCGGCCCCCTGTCTGGGGGTCTTCCTGAGGCTCCGGAGGAGCGGGACCACTCAGAGTCTGAGGCCGAAACGGGTCCCCTTCTCGGCCAAAGTGGGGCAGTTAGTGGCCCCCTGTCTGGAGGTCTTCCTGAGGCTCCAGAGCAGCGGGTCCACTCAGAGTCTGAGGCCGAAACGGGTCCCCTTCTCGGCCTAAGTGGGGCAGTTGGTGGCCCCAGGTCTGGAGGTCTTCCTGCGGCTCCAGAGGAGCGGGACCACGCAGAGTCTGAGGCCGAAACGGGTCCCCTAGTCGGCCTAAGTGGTGCAGTTGGTGGCCCCCTGTCTGGGGGTCTTCCTGAGGCTCCAGAGGAGCGGGACCACTCAGAGTCTGAGGCCGAAACGGGTCCCCTTCTCGGCCTAAGTGGGGCAGTTAGTGGCCCCCTGTCTGGAGGTCTTCCTGAGGCTCCAGAGCAGCGGGTCCACTCAGAGTCTGAGGCCGAAACGGGTCCCCTTCTCGGCCTAAGTGGGGCAGTTGGTGGCCCCAGGTCTGGAGGTCTTCCTGCGGCTCCAGAGGAGCGGGACCACGCAGAGTCTGAGGCCGAAACGGGTCCCTTACTCGGCCTAAGTGGGGCAGTTGGTGGCCCCCTGTCTGGAGGTCTTCCTGATGCTCCAGAGGAGCGGGACCACGCAGAGTCTGAGGCCGAAACGGGTCCCCTACTCGGCCTAAGTGGGGCAGTTGGTGGCCCCCTGTCTGGAGGTCTTCCTGATGCTCCAGAGGAGCGGGACCACTCCGAGTCTGAGTCCGAAACGGGTCCCCTTCTCGGCCTAAGTGGGGCAGTTGGTGGGCCCCAGGTCTGGAGGTCTTCCTGAGGCTCCAGAGGAGCGGGACCACGCAGAGTCTGAGGCCGAAACGGGTCCCCTATTCGGCCTAAGTGGGGCAGTCGGTGGCCCCCTGTCTGGAGGTCTTCCTGCAGCTCCAGAGGAGCGGGACCACGCAGAGTCTGAGTCCGAAACGGGTCCCCTATTCGGCCTAAGTGGTGCAGTTGGTGGCCCCCTGTCTGGAGGTCTTCCTGAGGCTCCAGAGCAGCGGGTCCACTCAGAGTCTGAGTCCGAAATGGGTCCCCTACTCGGACTGAGTTGTGCAGTGAGTCGGTGTGAGCCTGGAGGAATGAAAATCCAAGCGTTATTTTTCTAAGTTCTTTTTTTGCTAGACTCCCATGGGTTCGTTTTAGACTACCATGGGTTGTGTTTAGAATCCCATGGGTTCATTTTAGACTCCCATGGGTTCGTTTTAGACTACCAGGGATGGTAATATATACCAGGGGTGTCGAAAATAAGAAGTTTCACAGTCCGCTCACTGTGGATTTATGGGCTTCGCCTGATACCGTTTTGTGGGCCTGTTTTGCAGGACAGTGGTTGTTTGGCATATAGGAAAGGTGGCCCCTGGCCCTGGAGGTCTTCCTGAGGCTCCAGAGGAGCGGGACCACGTGGCGTCTAAGGCCGAAAGGTGTCCCCTGGTCGGACTGAGTGGTGCCGTTGGTGGCCCCCGGTCTGGAGGTCTTCCTGAGGCTCCAGAGGAGCGGGACCACGTGGCGTCTAAGGCCGAAACGGGTCCCCTACTCGGCCCAAGTGGTGCAGTTGGTGGCCCCTGGTCTGGGGGTCTCTAGAACCATCCAGGGGTGCGGGACCACTTGGCGTCTAAGTCCGAAACGGGTCCCCTACTCGGCCCATGTGGTGCAGTTAGTGGGCCCCCTGTCTGGAGGTCTTCCTGAGGCTCCAGAGGAGCGGGTCCACTCAGAGTCTGAGGCCGAAACGGGTCCCCTACTCGGCCTAAGTGGTGCAGTAAGCGGGCCCCCTGTCTGGAGGTCTTCCTGAGGCTCCAGAGGAGCGGGACCACTCAGTGTCTGAGGCCGAAACGGGTCCCCTACTCGGCCTGAGTGGTGCAGTTGGTGGCCCCCTGTCTGGAGGTCTTCTTGAGGCTCCAGAGGAGCGGGTCCACTCAGAGTCTGAGGCCGAAACGGGTCCCCTACTCGGCCTAAGTGGTGCAGTTGGTGGCCCCCTGTCTGGGGGTCTTGGTGAGGCTCCAGAGGAGCGGGTCCACTCAGAGTCTGAGGCCGGAACGGTTCCCCTACTCGGCCTGAGTGGTGCAGTTAGTGGGCCCCCTGTCTGGAGGTCTTCCTGAGGCTCCAGAGGAGCGGGACCACTCAGAGCCTGAGGCCGAAACGGGTCCCCTACTCGGACTGAGTGGTTCAGTTGGTGGCCCCCTGTCTGGGGGTCTTGGTGAGGCTCCAGAGGAGCGGGTCCACTCAGAGTCTGAGGCCGAAACGGGTCCCCTACTCGGACAGAGTGGTGCAGTTGGTGGCCCCCTGTCTGGGGGTCTTGGTGAGGCTCCAGAGGAGCGGGTCCACTCAGAGTCTGAGGCCGAAACGGGTCCCCTACTCGGCCTAAGTGGTGCAGTTAGTGGGCCCCAGGTCTGGAGGTCTTCCTGAGGCTCCAGAGGAGCGGGACCACTCAGAGTCTGAGGCCGAAACGGGTCCCCTACTCGGACAGAGTGGTGCAGTTGGTGGCCCCCTGTCTGGGGGTCTTGGTGAGGCTCCAGAGGAGCGGGTCCACTCAGAGTCTGAGTCCGAAACGGGTCCCCTACTCGGCCTAAGTGGTGCAGTTAGTGGGCCCCCTGTCTGGAGGTCTTCCAGAGGCTCCAGAGGACCGGGACCACTCAGTGTCTGAGGCCGAAACGGGTCCCCTACTCGGACTGAGTGGTGCAGTTGGTGGCCCCCTGTCTGGGGGTCTTGGTGAGGCTCCAGAGGAGCGGGTCCACTCAGAGTCTGAGGCCGAAACGGGTCCCCTACTCGGACTGAGTGGTGCAGTTGGTGGCCCCCTGTCTGGGGGTCTTGGTGAGGCTCCAGAGGAGCGGGTCCACTCAGAGTCTGAGGCCGAAACGGGTCCCCTACTCGGCCTAAGTGGTGCAGTTAGTGGGCCCCCTGTCTGGAGGTCTTGGTGAGGCTCCAGAGCAGCGGGTCCACTCAGAGTCTGAGGCCGAAACGGGTCCCCTACTCGGCCTAAGTGGTGCAGTTAGTGGGCCCCCTGTCTGGAGGTCTTCCTGAGGCTCCAGTGGAGCGGGTCCACTCAGAGTCTGAGGCCGAAACGGGTCCCCTACTCGGACTGAGTGGTGTAGTTGGTGGCCCCCTGTCTGGAGGTCTTCCTGAGGCTCCAGAGGAGCGGGTCCACTCAGAGTCTGAGGCCGAAACGGGTCCCCTACTCGGCCTAAGTGGTGCAGTTGGTGGCCCCCTGTCTGGGGGTCTTGGTGAGGCTCCAGAGGAGCGGGTCCACTCAGAGTCTGAGGCCGGAACGGTTCCCCTACTCGGCCTGAGTGGTGCAGTTAGTGGGCCCCCTGTCTGGAGGTCTTCCTGAGGCTCCAGAGGAGCGGGACCACTCACAGTCTGAGGCCGAAACGGGTCTCCTACTCGGCCAGAGTGGTGCAGTTAGTGGGCCCCCTGTCTGGAGGTCTTCCTGAGGCTCCAGAGGAGCGGGACCACTCAGAGTCTGAGGCCGAAACGGGTCCCCTACTCGGCCTAAGTGGTGCAGTTAGTGGGCCCCCTGTCTGGAGGTCTTCCTGAGGCTCCAGAGGAGCGGGACCACTCAGAGTCTGAGGCCGAAACGGGTCCCCCATTCGGCCAAAGTGGT
>NW_027641463.1:17500-25000 GCF_949987615.1 Pollachius pollachius
AGAGATAGAGGTGTTGTGTGTGTGTGTGGGGGGGCCTATAGGGGGAAGCTGGAAACACACACACCAGAGCTGAGCCTCCTTTTCCTGGGTAGAAATAGAGGTATTTTGTGTGTGGGGACTATAGGGGGAAGCTGGAAACACACACACACCAGTGCTGAGCCTCCTATTCCTGGGTAGAGACAGAGGACTTGTGTGTTTGGGCCTATAGGGGGAAGCTGGAAACACTCATCCCAGAGCTGAGCCTCCTATTCCTGGGTAGAGATAGAGGTGTTGTGTGTGTGTGTGGGGGGGCCTATAGGGGGAAGCTGGAAACACACACACCAGAGCTGAGCCTCCTATTCCTGGGTAGAGATAGAGGTGTTGTGTGTGTGTGGGGGGGCCTATAGGGGGAAGCTGGAAACACACACACCAGAGCTGAGCCTCCTTTTCCTGGGTAGAAATAGAGGTATTTTGTGTGTGGGGACTATAGGGGGAAGCTGGAAACACACACACACCAGTGCTGAGCCTCCTATTCCTGGGTAGAGACAGAGGACTTGTGTGTTTGGGCCTATAGGGGGAAGCTGGAAACACTCATCCCAGAGCTGAGCCTTCTATTCCTGGGTAGAGATAGAGGTGTTGTGTGTGTGTGTGTGGGGGGGCCTATAGGGGGAAGCTGGAAACACACACACCAGAGCTGAGCCTCCTTTTCCTGGGTAGAAATAGAGGTATTTTGTGTGTGGGGACTATAGGGGGAAGCTGGAAACACACACACCAGAGCTGAGCCTCCTTTTCCTGGGTAGAAATAGAGGTATTTTGTGTGTGGGGACTATAGGGGGAAGCTGGAAACACACACACCAGTGCTGAGCCTCCTATTCCTGGGTAGAGATAGAGGTGTTGTGTGTGTGTGGGCCTATAGGGGGAAGCTGGAAACACACACACCAGAGCTGAGCCTCCTTTTCCTGGGTAGAAATAGAGGTATTTTGTGTGTGGGGACTATAGGGGGAAGCTGGAAACACACACACACACACACCAGTGCTGAGCCTCCTATTCCTGGGTAGAGACAGAGGACTTGTGTGTTTGGGCCTATAGGGGGAAGCTGGAAACACTCATCCCAGAGCTGAGCCTCCTATTCCTGGGTAGAGATAGAGGTGTTGTGTGTGTGTGTGTGGGGGGGCCTATAGGGGGAAGCTGGAAACACACACACCAGAGCTGAGCCTCCTTTTCCTGGGTAGAAATAGAGGTATTTTGTCTGTGGGGACTATAGGGGGAAGCTGGAAACACACACACCAGAGCTGAGCCTCCTTTTCCTGGGTAGAAATAGAGGTATTTTGTGTGTGGGGACTATAGGGGGAAGCTGGAAACACACACACCAGTGCTGAGCCTCCTATTCCTGGGTAGAGATAGAGGTGTTGTGTGTGTGTGGGCCTATAGGGGGAAGCTGGAAACACACACACCAGAGCTGAGCCTCCTATTCCTGGGTAGAGATAGAGGTCATATGTGTGTGTGTGTGTGTGTGTGTGTGTGTGTGTGTGTGTGTGTGTGTGTGTGTGTGGGCTCCCATGGCAAGGGAGGGACAGAGAGCATGTGGGATTGGTGCTGAGACCTGATTTCTTATTGTTATTCCTCTTATTCTTATTGTTATTCTTCTTTGTATTGTTACTCTTATTGTTATTCTTCTTATTCTTATTCTTATTATTATTCTTATTATTATTATTATTATTATTATTATTCTTCTTATTATTATTATTCTTATTATTATTATTATTCTTATTATTATTAACTATTATTATTATTATAAATTGTTAAACAAGAAATTTCACAGTCCGCTCACTGTGGATTCCTTGGCTTCGTTTGAAAAACCAAGCGTTTTTTTTCTAAGTCATTTTTCTGCTAGACTCCCATGGGGTCGTTTTAGACTACCAGGGATGGTAATATAGGGTTAGCAGGGGTCTCGAAAATAAGAAATTTCACAGTCCGCTCACTGTGGATTTATGGGCTTCGCCTGGTACCGTTTTGTGGGCCTGTTTTGCAGGACAGTGGTCGTTTGACATATAAGAAAGGTGGCCCCTGGTCTGGAAGTCTTCCTGAGGCTCCAGAGGAGCGGGACCCCGTGGCGTCTAAGGCCGATTCGGGTCCCCTGGTCGGACTGAGTGGTGCCGTTGGTGACCCCCGGTCTGGAGGTCTTCCTGAGGCTCCAGAGGAGCGGGACCACGTGGCGTCTAAGGCCGATTCGGGTCCCCTGGTCGGACTGAGTGGGGCCGTTGGTGGCCCCCGGTCTCGAGGTCTTCCTGAGGCTCCAGAGGAGCGGGACCACGTGGCGTCTAAGGCCGAAACGGGTCCCCTGGTCGGACTGAGTGGGGCCGTTGGTGGCCCCCGGTCTGGAGGTCCTCCTGAGGCTCCAGAGGAGCGGGACCACGTGGCGTCTAAGGCCGAAACGGGTCCCCTGGTCGGACTGAGTGGTGCCGTTGGTGGCCCCCGGTCTGGAGGTCTTCCTGAGGCTCCAGAGGAGCGGGACCACGTGGCGTCTAAGGCCGAAACGGGTCCCCTGGTCGGACTGAGTGGTGCAGTTGGTGGTCCACGGTCTGGAGGTCTTCCTGAGGCTCCAGAGGAGCGGGACCACGTGGCGTCTAAGGCCGACACGGGTCCCCTACTCGGCCCGAGTGGTGCAGTTGGTGGTCCACGGTCTGGAGGTCTTCCTGAGGCTCCAGAGGAGCGGGACCACGTGGCGTCTAAGGCCGAAACGGGTCCCCTACTCGGCCCGAGTGGTGCAGTTGGTGGTCCACGGTCTGGAGGTCTTCCTGAGGCTCCAGAGGAGCGGGACCACTTGCCGTCTAAGTCCGAAACGGGTCCCCCATTCGGCCTAAGTGGTGCAGTTGTCGGCCCCCTGTCTGGGGGTCTTCCTGAGGCTCCGGAGGAGCGGGACCACTCAGAGTCTGAGGCCGAAACGGGTCCCCTTCTCGGCCAAAGTGGGGCAGTTAGTGGCCCCCTGTCTGGAGGTCTTCCTGAGGCTCCAGAGCAGCGGGTCCACTCAGAGTCTGAGGCCGAAACGGGTCCCCTTCTCGGCCTAAGTGGGGCAGTTGGTGGCCCCAGGTCTGGAGGTCTTCCTGCGGCTCCAGAGGAGCGGGACCACGCAGAGTCTGAGGCCGAAACGGGTCCCCTAGTCGGCCTAAGTGGTGCAGTTGGTGGCCCCCTGTCTGGGGGTCTTCCTGAGGCTCCAGAGGAGCGGGACCACTCAGAGTCTGAGGCCGAAACGGGTCCCCTTCTCGGCCTAAGTGGGGCAGTTAGTGGCCCCCTGTCTGGAGGTCTTCCTGAGGCTCCAGAGCAGCGGGTCCACTCAGAGTCTGAGGCCGAAACGGGTCCCCTTCTCGGCCTAAGTGGGGCAGTTGGTGGCCCCAGGTCTGGAGGTCTTCCTGCGGCTCCAGAGGAGCGGGACCACGCAGAGTCTGAGGCCGAAACGGGTCCCTTACTCGGCCTAAGTGGGGCAGTTGGTGGCCCCCTGTCTGGAGGTCTTCCTGATGCTCCAGAGGAGCGGGACCACGCAGAGTCTGAGGCCGAAACGGGTCCCCTACTCGGCCTAAGTGGGGCAGTTGGTGGCCCCCTGTCTGGAGGTCTTCCTGATGCTCCAGAGGAGCGGGACCACTCCGAGTCTGAGTCCGAAACGGGTCCCCTTCTCGGCCTAAGTGGGGCAGTTGGTGGGCCCCAGGTCTGGAGGTCTTCCTGAGGCTCCAGAGGAGCGGGACCACGCAGAGTCTGAGGCCGAAACGGGTCCCCTATTCGGCCTAAGTGGGGCAGTCGGTGGCCCCCTGTCTGGAGGTCTTCCTGCAGCTCCAGAGGAGCGGGACCACGCAGAGTCTGAGTCCGAAACGGGTCCCCTATTCGGCCTAAGTGGTGCAGTTGGTGGCCCCCTGTCTGGAGGTCTTCCTGAGGCTCCAGAGCAGCGGGTCCACTCAGAGTCTGAGTCCGAAATGGGTCCCCTACTCGGACTGAGTTGTGCAGTGAGTCGGTGTGAGCCTGGAGGAATGAAAATCCAAGCGTTATTTTTCTAAGTTCTTTTTTTGCTAGACTCCCATGGGTTCGTTTTAGACTACCATGGGTTGTGTTTAGAATCCCATGGGTTCATTTTAGACTCCCATGGGTTCGTTTTAGACTACCAGGGATGGTAATATATACCAGGGGTGTCGAAAATAAGAAGTTTCACAGTCCGCTCACTGTGGATTTATGGGCTTCGCCTGATACCGTTTTGTGGGCCTGTTTTGCAGGACAGTGGTTGTTTGGCATATAGGAAAGGTGGCCCCTGGCCCTGGAGGTCTTCCTGAGGCTCCAGAGGAGCGGGACCACGTGGCGTCTAAGGCCGAAAGGTGTCCCCTGGTCGGACTGAGTGGTGCCGTTGGTGGCCCCCGGTCTGGAGGTCTTCCTGAGGCTCCAGAGGAGCGGGACCACGTGGCGTCTAAGGCCGAAACGGGTCCCCTACTCGGCCCAAGTGGTGCAGTTGGTGGCCCCTGGTCTGGGGGTCTCTAGAACCATCCAGGGGTGCGGGACCACTTGGCGTCTAAGTCCGAAACGGGTCCCCTACTCGGCCCATGTGGTGCAGTTAGTGGGCCCCCTGTCTGGAGGTCTTCCTGAGGCTCCAGAGGAGCGGGTCCACTCAGAGTCTGAGGCCGAAACGGGTCCCCTACTCGGCCTAAGTGGTGCAGTAAGCGGGCCCCCTGTCTGGAGGTCTTCCTGAGGCTCCAGAGGAGCGGGACCACTCAGTGTCTGAGGCCGAAACGGGTCCCCTACTCGGCCTGAGTGGTGCAGTTGGTGGCCCCCTGTCTGGAGGTCTTCTTGAGGCTCCAGAGGAGCGGGTCCACTCAGAGTCTGAGGCCGAAACGGGTCCCCTACTCGGCCTAAGTGGTGCAGTTGGTGGCCCCCTGTCTGGGGGTCTTGGTGAGGCTCCAGAGGAGCGGGTCCACTCAGAGTCTGAGGCCGGAACGGTTCCCCTACTCGGCCTGAGTGGTGCAGTTAGTGGGCCCCCTGTCTGGAGGTCTTCCTGAGGCTCCAGAGGAGCGGGACCACTCAGAGCCTGAGGCCGAAACGGGTCCCCTACTCGGACTGAGTGGTTCAGTTGGTGGCCCCCTGTCTGGGGGTCTTGGTGAGGCTCCAGAGGAGCGGGTCCACTCAGAGTCTGAGGCCGAAACGGGTCCCCTACTCGGACAGAGTGGTGCAGTTGGTGGCCCCCTGTCTGGGGGTCTTGGTGAGGCTCCAGAGGAGCGGGTCCACTCAGAGTCTGAGGCCGAAACGGGTCCCCTACTCGGCCTAAGTGGTGCAGTTAGTGGGCCCCAGGTCTGGAGGTCTTCCTGAGGCTCCAGAGGAGCGGGACCACTCAGAGTCTGAGGCCGAAACGGGTCCCCTACTCGGACAGAGTGGTGCAGTTGGTGGCCCCCTGTCTGGGGGTCTTGGTGAGGCTCCAGAGGAGCGGGTCCACTCAGAGTCTGAGTCCGAAACGGGTCCCCTACTCGGCCTAAGTGGTGCAGTTAGTGGGCCCCCTGTCTGGAGGTCTTCCAGAGGCTCCAGAGGACCGGGACCACTCAGTGTCTGAGGCCGAAACGGGTCCCCTACTCGGACTGAGTGGTGCAGTTGGTGGCCCCCTGTCTGGGGGTCTTGGTGAGGCTCCAGAGGAGCGGGTCCACTCAGAGTCTGAGGCCGAAACGGGTCCCCTACTCGGACTGAGTGGTGCAGTTGGTGGCCCCCTGTCTGGGGGTCTTGGTGAGGCTCCAGAGGAGCGGGTCCACTCAGAGTCTGAGGCCGAAACGGGTCCCCTACTCGGCCTAAGTGGTGCAGTTAGTGGGCCCCCTGTCTGGAGGTCTTGGTGAGGCTCCAGAGCAGCGGGTCCACTCAGAGTCTGAGGCCGAAACGGGTCCCCTACTCGGCCTAAGTGGTGCAGTTAGTGGGCCCCCTGTCTGGAGGTCTTCCTGAGGCTCCAGTGGAGCGGGTCCACTCAGAGTCTGAGGCCGAAACGGGTCCCCTACTCGGACTGAGTGGTGTAGTTGGTGGCCCCCTGTCTGGAGGTCTTCCTGAGGCTCCAGAGGAGCGGGTCCACTCAGAGTCTGAGGCCGAAACGGGTCCCCTACTCGGCCTAAGTGGTGCAGTTGGTGGCCCCCTGTCTGGGGGTCTTGGTGAGGCTCCAGAGGAGCGGGTCCACTCAGAGTCTGAGGCCGGAACGGTTCCCCTACTCGGCCTGAGTGGTGCAGTTAGTGGGCCCCCTGTCTGGAGGTCTTCCTGAGGCTCCAGAGGAGCGGGACCACTCACAGTCTGAGGCCGAAACGGGTCTCCTACTCGGCCAGAGTGGTGCAGTTAGTGGGCCCCCTGTCTGGAGGTCTTCCTGAGGCTCCAGAGGAGCGGGACCACTCAGAGTCTGAGGCCGAAACGGGTCCCCTACTCGGCCTAAGTGGTGCAGTTAGTGGGCCCCCTGTCTGGAGGTCTTCCTGAGGCTCCAGAGGAGCGGGACCACTCAGAGTCTGAGGCCGAAACGGGTCCCCCATTCGGCCAAAGTGGTGCAGTTGGTGGCCCCCTGTCTGGAGGTCTTCCTGAGGCTCCAGAGGAGAGGGACCACTCAGAGTCTGTGTCCGAAACGGGTCCCCTACTCGGACTGGGTGGTGCAGTGTGTCGGTGTGAGCCTGGAGGAATGAAAATCCAAGCGTTATTTTTCTAAGTTCTTTTTTTGCTAGACTCCCATGGGTCCGTTTTAGACTACCATGGGTTGTGTTTAGAATCCCATGGGTTCATTTTAGACTCCCATGGGTTCGTTTTAGACTACCAGGGATGGTAATATATACCAGGGGTGTCGAAAATAAGAAGTTTCACAGTCCGCTCACTGTGGATTTATGGGCTTCGCCTGATACCGTTTTGTGGGCCTGTTTTGAAGGACATACCCCCATCCTAGTATAGGTCGGAGACAGTAGGTGCACAGTCAATAGGTGACTGCTGGTGCCCCGTCCCTTCAGCCCACGGACCCAAGCGGTCCGGCATGTTGGCGAGCGTCCGACGGAAATGGTCTAAGCGGCACACCTCAGTGAGGGCCCCAGTGTGGCTTTCGTTCCACACGAAGGGTGCCTCACAACGTGTGCCCGAATCCAGTGCTCCTGCCTTTTGGTGGGTGTGCTAGACGAAGCGAGTAGCCGAGTAGCCCCGTCTGTCCTAGGTGTCCTGCGAGGGCGGGCCGTGGTTACGGAGAGGTCGGCCTCATACGGGTGTCCGACTTTACATCCTTGGATGTTCTCCTTACGGCCACGGTTCGCCTGTACGATTGTTTCTCAAAGCCCGGTACCCCGGGCGTTGTGCGGATCCCACCACAACGCCCACCCTGAGTGTCGAGTGCCAAACCGGAGTGGTGGTAGCGGTGGGCCCCTGAACCCCCTGTGGGTGAAAGGGGCAGCAGCCACTCACGGTGCGGCCCGCCTCGCACGACGCACCGAGAGCTGCACAGTCCCCGCCTAGTAGCGGGGCCGTGGTTGTCGGTCGTTAGGTGCGGTCCGACGCCCT
>NW_027641462.1:12500-15000 GCF_949987615.1 Pollachius pollachius
TTTAACCTCTCCTTCCTCTCACGCCCAGCCCGGATAACAGGAGGGACATCCAGGGGGGAGGGGCTTCAGACTTTGGCCAGACCTTATTGGTCAACTTTATTGACACTCATGTTTGCCTTGATTGACGGATCTATTTTCCCGGATTGATTGTCACCTGGGCTCCTTCCCACCCAACGCCCCGTGTTGGCAGTTAATAGCTACCTTTCTTACAAACTTTTAGATGTTAACTACACTCAATTTTAAATTGCTAAAGCTTCCTTCGGATGCAAAATGAAGAAATAGAAACAAAACAGAAAATACGTTTCTTATCACCTTAAAAAAACAAAAAAGGGAAGTAAGTCAGCCAAAAAGTAGGCTGAGCACTTTGTCACCCCAAGCAGCTCCCCTCTCCCTCGTGCTCCTGCGAAACCAAGAGAGCGATTAGGAAGTGATTTGTTATTGTTAAACGTGGATGGTGCGGACAAGTCTTCCTGAGCTGGCCTATCTGTGCTCATCAAAAGGTCGGAGGAGGTCAGATAAGGACTGTCTGCAGAGGGGGGGAGGGGGGGAGAAGGAGGAGGAGGAGGAGGAGGGGGGAGGGGAAGGTGGAGAAGCTACCTGATGAAAGGATCAAAAACAACAGGAAGAGAGAGAGAGGAGAGGAAGGACTGTGTTCACATGCCACTGGTGTTGAGAGGCATTCTCAAGAAGGTGTTGGGATATTGATCGGCTATTGGTTACTTAGTAGTGTAAATATTGGTCTTGTGTAGGATGCCATGTTAACGGTTTTACTTCCTGCCAATGGTTCTAAGGGCAAACAATGACAAGCTTAAATAGTTTCATGTTTCTTTCGTGGGGGGGGGGGGTTAGCGTATTATTCAATACGATTTTTTACTTATTTGATTTCAGGGGTTCCATTGATTATCAAACACATAAAAACTCAACCCCTTTTATCTGAAACAGCACATTCTTTAGGCACATAGGCAGGGTTTGAAGAATAGTGAGGGGCTTGAGGCGTAGCTTCAGTTGCGGGGGGGGGGGGGACACAAAGTAACAAATCTAAACTGAATTAACAAGCATGCACTCATCTTTGAGAAGTTCTCTACCACTGGTGTGTATACAGTTTATAATGTTCTTCTGTCCTCATATTCTTCCCATTATCCTCTCTGTCTTCCTACATTTTTTTAAACAATAACAAGTTCTTCCGTTCTCTCCCTGCCCTCTTCTCCTCTTGGCCGCCCCCCTCCCCTCTCCCCTTGTGTATTATGATGTACGAGTAGTGTGTAAAACAAGTTAGTCTTTGAAGGTATGTGCTAATAGGTGCTATTACCTTCACTCAGCCACTCCCACACACACACACACACTCCACACCAAATAACCTACACATACACACACACAAACACACTGACACACACAGATGAATCTACAAATATAATATAAATACACACACACACAAATGCCCCCCCCCCCACACACACACACACACATACACACTACACACTCTTTCAAACTCACATTTTTCCTGCAAAGCAAATTGTAGTATCAATGCTTCACTTTTGCATTTCTCCCCCTCCCCTCCCTCCCTCTATCTCTCTCTCTCTCTCTCTCTCTCTCTCTCTCCTCTCTCTCTCTCTCTCTCTCCCTCTCTCTCTCTCCCTCTCTCTCTCTCTCTCTCTCTCTCTCTCTCTCTCCCTCTCTCTCTCTCTCTCTCTCTCTCTCTCTCTCTCTCTCTCTCTCTCTCTCTCTCTCTGTCTCTCTCTCTCCCACCTCCACCTCCCCTCTATCTGCCGTCCCCCTCCCCCACCTCCTCTCTGTAATTAGAAGTGTGTCTGGCTTTGTTGTGAATAGCAGGCAGGAATGCCCTGACAGGCTCGTAAAGATGACATCAAACTTCCGAGACGCCGGCAAACAACTTGTTCCTCCGCACTTAAACATGGCAGAATAGACAAATAGAGGAGACGGAAGAAGAAGAAACAAAGACAGAAACACAGAGAGAAAGAATGAACCAAACAACAAACAAAGGAAGGAAGGTGAAAAGAATGGAGGAAGGAAAGAAATAGAATGAGTGTGGAAGTTATCGTTACAGAGTGCTATTTAACCTTAACACATCAGGTACATGCAACGTCCAATCCAAATATTGCTTTTTTACCTATTTAATACGGCCTTTATACTCTTGTCTCTCTCTTGTTCTTACTACTGACTACCTGCTTCAACTATCTCTCTCCTTTTGCTCTTCCTCCCCCTCTCTCCCCCTCACCTACCCATCTAATCCCCCTCTCCTCCTGGCCAGACTGTCTGCCTTCTGTCCTTCAACCTGAAAGATTAATGAGGTATTACCCTGTACTGTGCTCTCCATGGTGGAGGAGAGGGTGAGGAAGGGGGAAGGAAAGGTAGAGGAAGGGGTGAGGAGGAGGGTGAGGTAGAGGAGGGGGTGAGGAGGAGGGGTGAGGTAGAGAGGGGGTGAGGAAGAGTGAGGACGATAGTGAGGAGGAGGGGTGAGGGGTGAGGTTCAGGGGGTGAG
>NW_027641461.1:0-30000 GCF_949987615.1 Pollachius pollachius
AACCTCCTTCTCCTCCTCATCCTCCTCCTACTACCCTCCTCCTCCTCCTCCTACCCTCCTCCTCCTCCTCCTCCCACTAACCTCCTCCTCCTCCTCCTCCTCCTACCCTCCTCCTCCTCCTACTCTCCTCCTCCTCCTCCCACTACCCTCCTCCTCCTCCTACTAACCTCCTCCTCCTCCTCCTACTAACCTCCTCCTCCTCCTCCTACTCTCCTCCTCCTCCTACCGTCCTCCTACCTCCTCCTCTTACCCTCCTCCTCCTTCTTCCCTCCTCCTCCTCCTCCTACTACCCTCCTCCTCCTCCTACTAACCTCCTTCTCCTCCTCCTCCTCCTACTACCCTCCTCCTCCTCCTCCTCCCCCACCCTCCTCCTCCTCCTCCTCCCCCTACTAACCTCCTTCTCCTCCTCCTCCTACTACCCTCCTCCTCCTCCTACTAACCTCCTTCTCCTCCTCCTCCTACCGCCCTCCTCCTCCTCCTCCCCACCCTCCTCCTCCTCCTCCTACTAACCTCTTTCTCCTCCTCCTCCTCCTCCTACTACCCTCCTCCTCCTCCTCCTCCCCCACCCTCCTCCTCCTCCTCCTACTAACCTCCTTCTCCTCCTCCTCCTCCTCCTACTACCCTCCTCCTCCTCCTACTAACCTCCTTCTCCTCCTCCTCCTCCTCCTACTACCCTCCTCCTCCTCCTCCCCCACCCTCCTCCTCCTCCTCCTACTAACCTCCTTCTCCTCCTCCTCCTACTACCCTCCTCCTCCTACTAACCTCCTTCTCCTCCTCCTCCTACTGCCCTCCTCCTCCCCCACCCTCCTCCTCCTCCTCCTCCTCCTACTAACCTCCTTCTCCTCCTCCTCCCACCCACCTTCACCTCCCCCTACCCTCCTCCTCCTCCTCCTCCTCCCCCTACCCTCCTCCTCCTCCTCCTCCTCCTCCTCCTCCCACTACCCTCCTCCTCCTCCTACCCCTACCTTTCATCAACGTTGTTCAGCGGAGTAGCTGCCATCAGCAATGGACTCTGTGGTGCGTGTTGGTGTGTGTTTGTTGGTGTGTGTGTGTTGGTGTGTGTGTGTGTGTTGGTGTGTGTGTCTGTGTTGGTGTGTGTGTCTGTGTGTGTCAGGGAGGTTAATACAGAGCTGTACAATTGAATGGATGGAACGGTGAGTTGGCTGGTGATTCAATTCTTTATCGTTTATCCATTCATTATATATTATATCATTTTATTGCCGTCACGGTAGGGAAAGTTGTCCAGCTGTCAGACTGTATTTGTATGTTCTGTGTTGTCTTTTGATGTGTCCGATATGAATTAGCATTAAACTACCTACATACCATAACTAAACTGTATACATGTAACAACCCTACTACCCTGAAAAAAAAGTACTTTGTGTAAGGTTTGTTGAAAAAACATGATGATGATATCACAATCTCCCTCTCTCTTTCTCTTTCTCTCTTTCTCTCTCTCTCTCTCTCTCTCTCTTTCTCTCTCTCTCTCTCTCTCTCTCTCTCTCTAACTCTCTCTCTTTCTCTCTCTCTCTCTCTCTCTCTCTCTCTAACTCTCTCTCTTTCTCTCGCTCTCTCTATGGGTCTCTCTATGTCTCTCTCTCTCTCTCTCTCTCTCCCTCTCCCTCTTCCTCTCCTTTACAGTGGGAAACATTTGAACAGCAAATGTGAGAACCAGATGTTGTGACTTTGGTGCAGATGTGCTCACTTAAAAGAAACACTTTTCCACCTCGTGCACACATTGCTTTGCATATGCACAATCAGCCTCACACACATTGAGAGTGTAGCCATACAGTGCTTCCTGAAGCTCAGACTATCCAGAAGAAGAGGAGGTCCACTGTACAGACAGACACACAATCAAAAGGCACTTTTACATTGCCATGCTGGTACGGTCGCGGCTTGGCACGCCCTGCAATATCACTGTCTTGCCTATGTAATGCTGAGGGGGTATAATCCCCCTTCGTAAAGGAGCTGGCTTTCTTGGTTCATTGGAGTAGGCGGAGCTAAGCACGGAGAGTATACCTCTTTAGATTAATTTGCATACTCTGAATGTTTTTATTATTTTATTTTATTTTATTCAAGCCACCCACATGTAGGAATGATTATACATCGAGTGAATATGGTCAGAAAAGTCTCATTAATAATGAATGCACAGAGAAGGATCACAAATGTATTTTGTGATTTATATATCAATGACTCTCTTCTCACAAATACATTTCAATGCACACACAAATGGATATCAGTATGTATAAATGTAAAATAATTCCATAAACAAAAATATTTTTCACAAACACATTTCTGATACACACACAAATGTGCCTTGTTTAAAATAAATGTAATATAAATCCATAAATATATGAATTTAAAAAATATTTATAATTTTCATCAAAAATGTATTTGGATGTTGTTAGATTTATATACAAAAACTGTTAAACTTGAATTAACAAGACGCTTTTCATTTGTGAACTTGTTTGCATTTGTGTGTGAGCTGTTCTGAACTCTCCGTAGCCAATTAGATGCCTCCCTCGTTTTCAGCCAATCACATGACTGCAGTCCCGACCTCTGAAGAATAAGTCCAGTTTCCGAGCCTCCCGGTTCCCTCGGTCAAATGTCTATGGGAAATAACGGGGCTTTTGAATGATCCTACATAACAATCTCTAGATGGCAAAGAAGTAAAAGCTGCGTCCCGTTTTGAACTACACACTTTTTCCATCTAGTTTCGACTGGGTTTGGGATTGTCGCTGCCGTTAAAGTAGTAAACGGCACAGACAATCTAAAAACCCAGTCACTGCCTTCATGTGATAAAAATGCATTTGTGAATCCAGCCACGTCAGGAGAGTCTCAAAAATCCACATATAAATACAGACAAGTTCACACACAAATTCAAACAAGTTCACAAATGAAAAGCGTCTTGCTAATACAAGTTTATCATTTTGTATATAAATGTAACAACATCCAAATACATTTTTGATGAAAATTGCAAATATCTTTTTAATTCATATATGGATTTGTATTACATTTATTTAAAACAAGACACATTTGTGTGTGGATTAGAAATGCGTTTGTGAAACTTTCTTCTGTTTATGGATTTATTTTACCTTTATACATACCGATATCCATTTGTTTCTGCATTGAAGGGAATTTGTGAGAAGAGAGTAATTTATACATAAATTACAAAATACATTTGTGATCCTTCTCTGTGCATTCATTATTAATGAGACTGTTCTGACCTCATAAGTGTAGGCTATAAACGCAAATAACTATTTACAAGTGCAAAAACGCCAACATTTTCTTTATTTGCTGACCACCGTTTTTTATCCCGACGAAAGCCTCGTAAGGTAAGCCTGGTACTTTCTCGTAGATCGCACCATCTTTCACCGACTTTGTTGAATGCGACTGCATCCCCTTCTCTCCCATAATGGTCAGCAGCTCGCAGATTTCACCGTCTCTCCAGTTAGAACTACTCATGTTGATATCGCTGCGTTGTCTCTGTTGTAGAGACAACGAGACAACACTTCTACCCAAGTCCCGCCCCTGGAACAACGAAGCCGTCTAATCGTATTTAGATGAAATACAGGGTGCGAAATCTAGCCGGTGTATCTCCTCGGTCAGTGTAAACTTGCGGACCATGCCGGGAAAAAGGCGGGCATAAATCGGGCATATTTGGCAGCGTAACAACGTTTACACATTAACACATACGTACAGAAAGACACATACACTAGATGAATGAAATGGACACCAAATTCACAGGAAATATTTCAGACTCAGCCAAAATCCGACTCGCACACTAACAGACACTTACACACACAAATACACGCATGCAGCTAAATACACCGGGTATTGGGTATGTGGACACTGCATCGCTTATTCTGCCCTGCTTGGGATCCTTGCTCGGGAAGCAAATTGTTTGTCTTAATTTACTAAACCTAGAAAACAAAGACACACATACACACACCAACTCATGCAGTCGTAAAACTTTTTGTAAATGGTTAAGAAAGTGTAACCGCCTTCTGTTTACATGCCTGCCTGCTCATTATTGTGGAAACGGGCGGCATTCAAGAGACCTTGGCTAACGTCGTCCTGCAACTGGATGCTAATGAAATGAGCTGGAACAGCCAGCATTGCAGTGCTCACCAACGAAGGCCATTACACTGACATAAATACAGCTGCAACGAGGCACATCAAAAAACACATTTCCGATTATGCTCTGTCAACTGTAGTCGACGTAATAAGCAGCGAGCTGTGTGAGGCGATTGACAAGTTATTGGGTGTACACTCAAAAGTCTCTCGCTTCAACTCACTTATATACAGAGTTATGATCAAAAGCAGTGCACATTTGGAGCAGGTTTGAAGGTAATTTTGTTTTGTTGACAAAAAGAGAACATGATAATTGCCTCAGGTTGACTTTTTGGTTCGACAAAAACAGATCTTCAACAGAAAAAGTTCACAAAAATGTTTTGCTCAATGGAAACAAAACTAATTAGTGGGGCAATCCATGTCTTAATTATCGTGTTTAGTTTCCATTGTTCTTACTTAACCTCACTCACTTAAATATCAGAGCCTGAATTTCTACAGATGCAGTTGCATGTGCATGTTTGTGTACATTATCAACGCTTTTGTTGTATTTCAATTTAGAGAACGTTTTCTTGGATGTGTAGTGGTGCTCAAAGGAGAAGATTTTTATTATTTTTTTGTTATTTTACTATTTATATTTATCAAACAGTATCTATACCACACGATATAAGAGCATACGATGAAGTGCATGTGTTTTTTGTTCATGATCAAACTTTATTTATCCAGGTTGAACATCAGGTTGTCAGTGCATGTGTGTGTTTGTACGTTTGTGTGTTTGTGTGTGTGTATGCGTGTGTGTGTGTGTGTGTGTGTATGCGTGTGTGTGTGTGTGTGTGTGCACATGCTTCGCGCCAGTAGGCAGCACGCCAGTATGCTGCACAAACAAACACACAAATTGTAACATCTACACTCGTCATAACTGCCTGCTTAAACGCAGAAAGAGCCAACTGTGCTGATAACAGCAATAATCACAATGTCCTTCGTTTCAACATTGAACTCAGCGACCAAAACTGCGCTCAGAAACGGTAAGAACTATATATTTATCTCTACTGATTCACCTGCTTGTGGATACCTGCAAAGTGTTTGTGTTGTTTTGGACATAATAGGCTCTTTATTGATAATTGGATGCTATGGTGTTGTAGTATTGGTCATTCCAAATAAATGAAACAAATGTGTGTGTGTGTGTGTGTGTGTGTGTGTGTGTGTGTGTGTGTGTGTGTGTGTGTGTGTGTGTGTGTGTGTGTGTGTGTGTGTGTGCGTGTGTGTGTGTGTGTGGGGGGGTGTGTGTGTGTGTGTGTGTGTGTGGGTGTTTGTGGGGGGGGTCTGTGTGTGCATCTGTGTGAGTGTGTGTCTATGTGCGAGTGTCAACATAATTTCACAGTGTTATTTAGAACTTGTATTTGCATGTATTTGCATGTATTTGCTTTTGTGTGTATGTCTGTGTGTATGTGTTTGGTTATGTGTGTGCATTTGTACGTCTTGTGGGAGGTTGATTTTTTTTTTTGTGCGTGCCTCTGTGTGTTTCTGCCTGCTTGTGTGTTTGTGTGTGTGGGGAGGAAAGAGGGTCTTTTGTGTTGGTCAACATGTGTGTGAGTGTATTTATTTGAACATATGTCTGGGTATCTGAGTGTGTGTCTCTGAGTTTTTCCTTGTAATTGTACATCTGTCTATGTGTGTGTAGGGTTGATTACTGGCTATTGTATGTGTGCAAAGCCTGTGTGTGTGTGCGTATATCAGAAACGTGTACGGCTTGTCAATGGCCTTTTTGCATGTTTCCCCTCCACAATATATCGTGTCATCAGGCCATTTCAAGAGACCATTAAGTCATGCTTGTCCATTTAAAGCAGGCAAACAGGTGACACACAGTTTTTATTTAATTCTCTGTGCTTCCATGGAAGGTGTATGTCCACAGAGCCTGTAATTTGTCATCGGGCTCTCATCATTTCATTATGATGATTACACAGGTCAGCGATGTGGGGGGGGGGGGGAAGACACACACATACATACAACTAGGGAACATGTCTTAGGATTACAGCAGATTCCGCGCCACTGTTGTGCGCAGTGAGATAGGTCGGGATCCACAGTTGAACAGGTTTTGTTTTCACCACTAAGAATATGTATGTCCCAAACAATTTTCTTTCAAAAAAGTCGGCACAGTAAAGTGACTACTAGAGAAGGTAAGTAAGCATTTTCCTTAGTTAACAAAAAATGAATTATCTAATTGTTTTCCGAAGGACTACTTAATCCATTGAGGACTGGGTATCAAGTGCCTCCTCGATCAGATGTGCAATGCATATTAAAAGTGTGTTATGTGGCTTTAAAATAGTTCCCTTGTTGTGGTCAGATTGAAATAGATCCATTCAACCACTTATTCTTTGTGTTCACTCAAGTGGGCCTTGGAGTGGGCCCGCTGGCTCCATGGTACGGGTTTTCTCTGCTAGAAGAGATGAGTCAACTGATTGGCAGTCAATTGGCAAGCTAGACGACAACATGTCTACACCTTGGCGCAGCGAGCTGTTCAATTATTCACACACAATAAGGAAGACCTGAAGACTGTGTGTGTGTGTGTGTGTGTGTGTGTGTGTGTGTGTGTGTGTGTGTGTGTGTGTGTGTGTGTGTGTGTGTGTGTGTGTGTGAGCACATCTGCACTAAAACAGACAAGATAAGGGAGAGGAATTAACTAAAAGTTACCGCTGAATAGGATTCTTTAAATTTGAGCTATTTCTAGAGTTGGGTACTGCTAGCACTAACTTGTACTAGTGCAGCTCTTTCCAATGGCCTCATCTAGCCTCTGGCAATAACAACCTCATGGCAGAGGACCGACAAACCCACACGCATGCACACACACAACCTCCCATCTCACAGTATTTAGACACGCACACTCACTCACATTCACACACACACACACCTGCAAAAACAAAATATTTAGAAACACATACACATACACACGTACACACATAGACACACAGGCAAGAACAAATTCTCCTAGCACTCTAGCATATGGGTCAGATCTAATCGCAATAAATTCATTTCCCCCCTCGTCAACTCCAAAGCAAGATAGACTAAGTCCCATTTGTAAGCGCCACAGAGTGCACAGTGCTACTGCAGAGAAATATGACCGATAAGAGAACTGTTGTAATAAAGCAGCTGCATGGATCTGATAAATGAAATACGCTTTCGCCAGTTAGCTGAAGATTCATATTGTGGCTTGGCGGAAATCCATGCTTGGAGGATTCATAAAAAAACATAACGGGGAAACAAATGAACTTTGTTGATTAGAGACAAGATGGCGGAGGCCGCCTTGAACTCAACCGCGCTGGGGAAATCTCTGAGGCGTGTTAAGGCGGTGTTCAGGTACCGTGAAGACCGAGGAAACATAAAAATAGAAAGGAAGAAACAATCTGTACCAAACCCTTTTGGGAATTTTATTTTATTTAAATGACGAAAACTCATTTTTCTGTGGGACACGCTTTTTTTATCTCGGCCTCCCTTGTGCACAAAACACCCACACACAGAATATATATATATATGTCTATACATATAGATATATTGAGAGTGAGAATTACCTCAATATTATTACGTATTACACATGTACACAGACGCACACACAAACAAACATATACACGCAGGCACGCATACACACACGCGCCCACTTGCACACTTAAAGGCAACCACCACTGCCAGCTGTTCACAATTAAGAGACAGATGTGCAACATTGAGAGTGTTATAAAGTGTAATATGTGTAAGTATAAAACAGTGCTGGGGTGAGGGATAGCCATAGCATTGTGTGGAGGGTATTGGAACAGAACAAAGGGAGAGCTTCATTCAATCCGTTTTTATTGCAGATACGCAGCAGTTATTATGGATTTGTTAGTGCAACTTTTAGAACTTACATACTTCTTCTGGACGTTCAAATATCCAAACACGGATAAAATATATAACCACGTAGTTTGAATTGTATCCCTGTACTTCAACGACATTCATTACAGTGTTTGTCAAACTCTTTTAGTCATGGATGGGGGTCAAAGGAGGATACTTGGGAAATCTCCCACGTGCAAGCACTCAATCCAGGCTCACGCTCCGGTGCCTACTGATGCGAGAGCCGACTCATAAACAGCGACCTCGTCCTCAACTTGTCCGTCAGAGGGGCAGCAACGCAGCCATTCACCAAAGCCAGCAGCTAAACCGGCCTTCTAACCCGTCAATCAACCCTGCATTACCAGCCAATCAGCTACTCGTACGGCTCTATACAGTAAATCCAGCCGAACAGCCACTAAGTGGCTATTCATCCATCCCCCCACCACCCCTCACCTGCCACCAGATCATCGCCGTCCCCACCGCGGCTGGGGACGGCGCGACCTTCGGGCTGGGGGACTGATGATGAAGTGTCACTGAAGAGACACTGTTGAGTCTGGGTGGAGTTCCTTGGGCTCACACACACACACACACACACACACACACACACACACACACACACACATGAAGACACAACACACACACACACCCCCTGGACTCAACGCCTTCTGGACTCCCTCCCCCTTTCCGTCCCTCGTCACAGTTCAGTATGCCGCGAGTGATGTGACGCGCCCGCTGGCTTCGTCCTCCCCCCGGGTGTCTGAGCTGTGACACCTCCCCTCCCTGACACCCTTCCCCCCTCCCACATGTGTTTGTGATGTCTTTAATATGTTGCTTACGTGCTGAGCTGTTTTTTTCCTAATCCCTACACTGTGCCCCCCTTTGAGGAGCCTAGTTTGGGAATTACCTTTTTCTTCCCTCGTTTTCGCTCGTTTCCCTTTTCTTTACATTGACATTTAGGGCATTTAGCAGACGCTTTTATCCAAAGCGACTTACAATAAGTGCATTTGTTACAATAAGTACATTTGTCATAAGAAGTGAAACAATATATCGCTGTCGGTACAGTAAAGACGTACATAGAACCAAGTGCAAGTATTACAATCGCTAGGCTAACCCATTCCCCGTGTAAAGCAGCGATAGCAGCTACTGTAGATGCTACACAATTAAGTACCTTGAATAAGTGCAATGTACAAGTGCCAGGACGTACAACATTCAATGGTGGCTGTGCATTGGTTTCTATGCAGAGTCGAGGTGATCTCTGAACAGGTGAGTTTTGAGTCTTTTGCGGAAGCTGGTGAGCGACTGGTATGGTATTTTCTTATCTAATAATGAGAGAGCGCATGCGTCCGACAGTCTCTCCATCCTGCCTCCCCACACTGTCTTTTTATGTTTCTTGGACGGGATGTAACTGGTAATTTCGTTGCTATGTACTTGTGACATGTGCAACGACAATAACGTCTCTATCTAATCCTCCACTTAGTAAAGCTTGGTGAAGCCATACCTCTTTTACTTGGATCTCTCAAACCCACGCAGCCATCACAAAGAAAAAAAGAATACGTTTATAGAATCAAAGAGTGGCCTGTCCGGCTACTGATCTTGGAGGCAAGATCTTGTCCTCAAGGAACATGTCTGATGTTCACAAGCTGTCAAACAAAGCATTAAACTCGTATTGTACTGGAAAAATACAGAAATATTTTTCTGTCTTTTGGACGAAAATCTAAAGAGAGAGAGAAAGAGAAAGAGCGTTAGACAGGAAGAGAGAGAGAGAGAGAGAGAGAGAGAGAGAGAGAAAGTGTTAGAGAGTGAGAGAGCAGAAGAGAACTATAAATATATAGAGAAAGAGAAAGTGTTAGAGAGAGAGAGAGAGAGAGAGAGAGAGAAAGAGAGAGAGAGAGAGAGAGAGAGAGAGAGAGAGAGAGCAAGAGGGAGAGAGAAGAGAAAACTAAGTTCCTTGTCTTTAAGGAGACCACTGAATTGGCGTAATTACATGGGTTTAAAATGCAAATTTACAATGTGCTTATTAGTTCTATTCTGCTCATTTCAAATGAGTGACTGCAATTAATTAAATCAGATTGATTAGACCTTTCCAGACTTTCCCTTTACGACCACATAATTATGACAAATAGAGCCACTTGACACCCAATCCACGGCACCCGCTCTGCCTTCACTCTGCCTCTCGCCCTGGATCCACACTGGATTTAATTGGGAACCACACATTATTTGGAACTCGCTTGTTTAGAAAGATGTTGATTTTTTCAATTTTTTGGTTCCTTACTGTCAGGGGTAGTGTCGCCCGTTAAAAGGGATTTTCCGTGTTGTTGAAACCTGCTTTATAACATAAAAATAACATATTCTAAAGCTGGGCTGGAAATAAATACAATATTATAATATATAATCAATTTGATTCTACTATTCAAAATATAATAAACAATGGTGTTAATACTATTTATACCGCCACTACGGATGCTGCTATAACAGCTATAATTAATAACATTATTAATCAAAGCATTAAAGATAATGCTCTTTCAATTAATAAACTATGTGTGTGCCTTGTTACTATATAAACTAGAGACCCATTAAACCCATAGCTATAACGTGGAAACCATGGTCGATAATGTAACAAATTGCTGAGCGCATACTATAGTAATGTTTTGCCTATAATGTTACAACGTATAACATTTTGGTTCACCTATTATGTAATTAAGCAAAACTAATAATTTTCTCCTAACGTTATCAAGCATAGTGTGACTTTTGATTACATCATAAAATGTGTCAATATATGGGTTACAGGGGTAATTGTTCAATGGAAAGTGTTGAACACTATGCATGCAAATCAATTATTCAATAGCTTTTACTGTTATTCAGGGCTACATTTTTTAAATGCATGGCAGGCTACTGGTTAGTTGAAAATAACAGCTTCTTCTGAAACTGAAAATGTGTTTATCGACAGAAGAACCTTAGTCAAATAAACTAAGTGTAACAACAGCTAAGCCAGCAACCTACCTAGCAAAGCACAGGCTTGTATGGGGGTGGGGGAGCAGGAGAAGGGGGGGTTGTGAGGGCAAAATTTGCGGATTGTACATTGGCTACCTGACGTGAGAGATTAGGATGTTTTTTTATTTTTATTTTTAACCAACAAAAAAAAATCCATATTGAGATTCAAAATCTCCTTTTCAAGTGTCCTGGCCTGGACAGGCAAGAGTATTCTACAGTCAAACATAGCCCACACACAAAACATTAGAAAAATAAAAAAAGGGGTCTGCAGGGGAGAGGTGGGATATCAATATCGCAAGACATTTCGGGAGGCTCAAGGAGGGGAGTAATATTATATTTCTGCCTATGTAATGGCGCGTTTCCACTGGGCGCTTCGGCGCGGCACGGTTTGTGTTTCCACCGCCAAAAACTAGGTAAGGTCCGGCATTAAGAGCGCTGAGTCGCACCTATTTTTCGCTACTCCTCCGTTGGGGTACTAAGCGGTCTGAAAAGGTGCCAAAAAGGTGGAGCTACACCCGCAAGGTATTTCTAGACAACGGCGAAAGCTTCGTTTATTGAAGCAAATGTCGCGCAAAACTTTGCTGTCCCTTTTGGACGTCCTCCATTCTTGCTCTTTGTTTAATGTGTTGCGTTCTTCTTTTTCACTGAATTTATTAGCAGGTTTACGGCGGGGCCGTCATCTTGATCCAACTTCTGCATTCGTGTGTGCACGGGCCTGTGTGTGCGTGCGAGTGTGTGTGCGGTATGTGTGTTTGTATGCGGTGTGTGCGTCCGTGTGGTATGTGTGTGTATGCGTGCGTGCTGTGTGTGTGAGCTGCAGGCTGCTTGGCACATGCACACTGGACAAAGTGTGCAGGAGCAACTCGTCTGACAGGCCTGCTATTAAAATAGTAATATACATATAGTTAAAAAGAAAGATTGCTAAATATTTCTTATGTTTTCTTTGATATGTGCATTTCGCCAGGCATGTTGAAGAGAAGGGTAGTAAAGTATGTGTGTGTGTGTGTGTGTGTGTGTGTGTGTGTGTGTGTGTGTGTGTGTGTGTGTGCCAGTGGTTTTGTAGCTTTGAATGTGTAGGTTTGTGTGTATGTAGTTGTGCCTGTTTGTGTTTGAAAATGCCTCAGATTGTGAGCACTTACTCTGGGTCATGATGGCAGGTGTTTTAGTGAGCTCAGTGGCTTCAGCTCTGATCTATTTCACTGCATTGTGCCCACTGTCAATCCTCAAAGAAAACACTCTAAACACCCTCTAATGAACCAAATATCCTCTTGTCTGAATACTGAAACCAAAAGTTGTGCAGTGCGGTAAATAAAAATAAATAAAAAGTAATTATGAGAATAATAATTGCAAAAATAGATGAAATAAGATTCGGAGACGAGGCAAAATATGTAATATTTAAAAACCACCAACCCAGGAGCAGTTGTGTTAATGGCGGGAAGTGCCCCGCTCCTCAAGTGTTTTCCTCCACTTTGATTGCAATTTGGAGAAGGAATTATCTCGTCAGGGTTCGTGGGCAGAGGGAGGTCGCGTCTGACTGTGAACGCTAGTCATTATCTCTTTTCTACCCCCCCCCCCCCCCCCCCACATCCCACAACCCCCTACCCAGCCTTTACCGCTTTCCCCCCCCACTACCCTCACCACCACCACCTCCACCCCTTTTGTTCCTTTTGTCTCGTGCTGCCAGTCGCCCCTCGCTCTCTCATGGCAGCATCTTGCCGGTGTCAAATAATTAGCGGGTGCAAATAGCCCGCATAGAACACACCGGGTTCCGCTTTACCTTTCAGAGAACGGTAAACATGTGCAGCGATGTATGTTCAGAGTGAGTCACTCCTGTCGTACACGCCACAACCCCCCCTTGATGTGAGCCAACGGCATATTATCAATGGTGTGTGCTTCTTCAATCAATCCATAAAACAGTTAGAATCGGTAACAATGCACACATTTGGAACAGCGACGGCATTGAATCATCGCTTGAGTCTGGCGTCAGCTGGCACAACCACCTGGGTGCACCCAACAAAGTGAGGTGTGAGTGAAAGTGTGGACCTTTGCGTGCGCCCTGCCCGACACATCACTGTACAACACTCTACTAGAGTTTCAATGCTACTTGCCCCTGGATCTCAATAACAACACACCCCATCAGGACAGGTTGAATTTCTATGCACTCCCCTCCTCTCTCGCTCTCTCTCCCCCTCTCTCTACTCTCTCTCCCTCTCTGTCTCTGTCGCTCTCTTTCTCTCTCTCTCTCTCTCCTCCCTCTCTCCCCCTCTTGCATTCCCTCTCTCTCCCTCCATCCCTCTTTCTCTATATCTCCCCCCCTCTCCCCCCATTGATTTGACAATCACTATGTAATCTTAGGCACAAATGATTATTTCTAAAAGTGCCGCAGGAGTCGGGGTCATATGATATTTCCCCTTAATTACTGTGGCACATTATTACCATAAAGCACTTTCCACCTCTTTCCCTTTGTCTAATTGTATTGTTCCCACTGCGGTGAAAAACCCTCTCTCTCCCTCTCTCTCTCCCTCTCTCTTGCTCTCTTTTCTCTCTCTATCTCTGATGCACTCTGCAGAGTTTGTCAGAGAGTGAGGGAGGGAGAGAGAGGGAAAGAGAGAGAGAGAGACTAATAGATGAGGAACAGAGAGAGAAGGAAATGGAAAATAGAGAGAGAGAGAAAGACAATCAAAGGAACACAGGGAGGAGAAAGACGAGAAAATCACGAAAGAAGAAAGAAAGAGAGAGAGAGAGAGAGAGAGAGAGAGAGAGAGAGAGAGAGAGAGGGAGAGAGAGAGAGGGAGAGAGAGTGAGAGAGAGGGCAAAAGAGTCTAAAGGACATATGAAAGAGAGAGTCAGTGAGAGAGAGAGAAGATGAGAGAGTGGGTGGAGAGGAGGGGGGAGACAGCAGTAGTCAGCCCCTTAACCACTGGCAATAAAGCAAACAGCGGTGTCTTCATTAAAGGAAAATCACGTTTTAAATCAATCCTGTCCACACTTACTGAACTGCATTGGCTCGGAGCCATGCCGGCTGTAGCAGAATGTGCGACATTACGTCTGATTCATCAGTTTGGTCTTTACACAGATAAAATCTGGGCGGTTTATTATGTGCGGAAAGGAACGAAAAAAATAAATTAGCCAATCTGTTCATTAGCTTTTAAAGCCCCGAAATGAAACTTGTGTCTGGTTTAAAATGCATTTCAGGCAGAGACATAAAAGTGCACTCATCCCTGAAAGGGACATTAGTCATGTCACTTCTTAATGTATTATTCATTCAAGTTGACGGTTCAGGCTAAAAGGTTAGCAGTATAGCATCAGTTACCAGGTAGCAACAGGCAGACCAAAACAAAACAAATCATCAAAAGTATATATTTGATATTATTATATCTTATATTATGTCATATAGATTAATAAAAATATTGATTATTAGATATTATTGGATCGATTTTTATTTTGATATTATCTTAATGCTTATAAGTGTGTGTGTGTGTGTGTGTGTGTGTGTGTGTGTGTGTGTGTGTGTGTGTGTGTGTGTGTGCGTGTGTGTGTGTGTGTAAGTGTGTGTGTGTGTGCTGTTTGTGTGTGTGTGCTGTTTGTGTGTGTGTGTGTATGTGTGTGTGTGTGTGTGTGTGTGTGTGTGTGTGTGTGTGCGTGTGTGTGTGTAAGTGTGTGTGTGTGTGCTGTTTGTGTGTGTGTGCTGTTTGTGTGTGTGTGTGTGTGTGTGTGTGTGTGTGTGTGTGTGTGTGTGTGTGTGTGTGATAATATAGCATTATCACACACATGATGTCTATGATGTAAATTTAGATTACTGGTGTGTGTCTGTGTGTGTGTGTGTGTGTGTGTGTGTGTGTGTGTGTGTGTGTGTGTGTGTGTGTGTGCGTGTGTGTGTGTGTGTGTGTGTGTGCACGCATCTATGTGTTTGTGTGATAGGTCAAATGTAGGCTTGGATGGTAATGAAACAACGGTAGATGGATGAAGTGTGGCTCTACCACACACTGCGGACGGCCAGAAGAAGGCCTCTCTCAGAGCAGGCCTAGAGACTGGTTATATGTCTCATGAAATATGGATGCAGTTGGATGCATGCAATTTAACAAAGCCATGTTCTATACGGCTCTTACTTTAATACAATCTGTCCAGCGAAGGAATTATGTTTTCCTCAGACAATCTTAAATCATTTGCTGTCGGGTCACCTGGCTATATTTACATTATTCTAATATATATGTGTGTGTCAGAGATTCAAAATAATAACTCAAAATGATGTTTTATTATCATTAGAATCATTCAAACTCTATGTTTGGAATATGAATGCTCACCAAATACTGCAGTCAACAAGTGTTCAGTACAGCTGACATATTCATCGAGGCGAATTGACCAGCTGTCGTCTCCCATCGGCGTCCACTGTGTCATTGTTTAGCTAATGTACACATTCCCATCATCATGACATATGCTTTTCCAGCGCCATAGCATTTTCCTATCCTCTTTTGTCATGGAAATCGAACACACATAGCTATTAAACGTGTTACTATAGCTATTATAGTGTGTCAGGCACAAAACAACGATTTCCATAGAAGTCCCTGACATTCCCCACAGGGGCCCTCCAAACAGGCCAAGGCCAAACAGCAAAGGGCTTACTTATTAAAGACAATGTTGATGTTCTGTTAAGGGGGTAGCAGGAGAAGGAGTGGGGGAGCTGCTTTGACAGAAGAGATAAGGGAGAAGAAAAAAATGAAGGAAATGCTGCCATTAGATGTTGTGTGTGTTTGAATGCACGGGTATTTCATTTTTCGGGTCTGTTTTATGGGAGATGTCTATCTGGATGTGCGTGTGTGTGCGTGTGTATGCGTATGTGTGTTTATGCGCTAAAACTTGCATGCATCGGTACGTTTTCTTTGGGTCTGCTTTATCTGCGTTGTCAATCTAAGTGTGTGTGCGCATACAGTATGTCACCAAAACCATGACTCCCCCCCCACCACCATCCATAACACAACACTTCCAGTAGAAATAAGAATCATCAACGCACGCATGCCCTAACGATTCATTCGTTTTTGGTGTGTGTGTGTGTGTGTGTGTGTGTGTGTGTGTGACCTTTATGGGTGGTGCTTGTGGGGGTGACCTGGCTCCACTCATTAAAACCAGTGGAACGCATCACTCCTCACTAATTGTTTTCCAGTGACAAACGGTTCCTTGGACGCTGTGGGCCTGGTGCAGGGGCCACCTCGAGCTCTAATGAGAACAATGGACGGGGGTGTGTTCAGGCGTGTGTGTTCTTGTGTGGTCACCTGTGGGCGTCTGTGTGTGGCTGTTTTTCAGGAGTATGTACCTGTGACGGTTTGTGTGTGTGTGTTGGGTACCTGTGTGTGTCTGTGTGTTTGTGAGTATGTGTTTGTGCATGCCTGCACGTTTGTGTGTGTTCCTGTGTGTTGGTTACCTGTGTGTATGTGTGTGTGTGTGTGTGCGTGTGCGTGTGTGTGCGTGCGTGTGTGTGTGTGTGCGTGTGTGCGTGTGTGTGTGTGTGTGTGTGTGTGCGTGTGCATTTGTGTGCATGTCTGTGTGTGAGTCAGTGTTTGCGTATGATGTTGAAACACACGAGCAGTCTTCCTGGCTGTGCGGCGGCGTGTGTTGAGACAGAAACACTGTTACACTACAATCAACATAACCCATTAAAGCATTTTGCTCCTGTCAATCATCCAACCCTGCCACCTTGTTAAGTACACGACTATATCCCCACTGTTTGAAAAGCCCTGCTTTTCAAACAGTGCGGTTTCCTTCTAACACCAGAACTACGGCACAACGTAGCGATATTTCTGTGTAATTTGATGGGGGGGATTGTAATATCCCGCTGCATTAAGTGTATACTCCGGTTGTGGTAGTTGTTATCAATGGAAGAGTGTTGTGTCGTTCCCCCCCCCCCCACCCACCTACACTCATGCTTCCCTCCCGGAATGAAAAATGCTTTTATATCCACCCACCCCGCTGTCAAACTACTGGATCATTTCCTCACTTCCTCGGCTCCCTGTGTCCTCCTCCTCCTCCTCTTCTTCAGGTATGTCTTCCTGTCTTATGACCGCCCCCCCCCCCCCCCCCCCCAGCTCTCCTCCTCCTCCTCCTCTCTCCATTCCTGCTTTCCTACTCCACTCGTTTCCACTGGCCAGCTGTGGTTTGCAGCGCTGATTCTCCCCCCCCACACACACACACGCACGCACGCACAAACACACAAACAGACACATGCATACACACACACGCTCACTCTCTTTTTCCTTTTGCCATTCCTCTCCCACCAGATGTTCACTGGTCCACTAGAGGACTGTGGATTCTATCAGGGGAACACCCCTCCCACCATCCAACCTCCCCCCACCATCCAACCTCCCCCCCGTGCACGCACTCTGCCTGGCGCCAGTCCACCAGAGAGGCAGTCAGGCTGTGTATGCAGCCCTCCACCCACCTACCCTTCCCTCCCCATCACTACCCTTCCCACCCCGCCCCCCCCCCCCCCCCCCCCCCCCCCCCCCCCCAAAAGAGCCGGCGGTGCTCGTGGCGGTGGCCGGGGTCCCAGCTGTGGGGCCGCCGTAGCGCGGTCATTACTGAATGACGGATCGCTTCATATCAGGTGTGTGTGCACGACAGAAAAAAGAAAACAAGCGCGGCCCATCTGGACGATGATTTGAGGGGAAGTCGGGTGGGAGACGGCGGCGATGAGGGGGGAGGTAGGGGAGGAGGGGTTACAATGGGATGGGGGTGATGATGATGGATGGCGCTGGTAGCAACGCCGTGCCGCTGCCAATCAAAAGTGACCTTTGCGGCTATTATAGCCACGTGTGGAGAACAGGTTTCCTCCCGTAAGGAGACCAGCCCGGACGCGCAGGTAGTGAGTGAGTGGTACGCCACAACATGGTCGCACAACGCCCTTCTTATTGAGCCCCTCCCCGCTCCTCTGCTCTCCTCCTTTTTCACTGGCCTTCTTCCCTCTCTTCCTCTCTCTCTTGCTCTGCGTCCTCCTCAGTTTCATTTTCTCGTCTTCTTGTATTGTTGTACTCTCAAACCCCCCTTTAACTGTAAGCATCATCTTTTTTTCGCCTTCCTCCTTCCCTCTCCACTTCTGACTTTTCCAGTACTTAAAGGTGCACTTGTGTTTTATACTCTTAAAATCTACTTTAAGTATCAGCACTCACCTGCTTTTACTTTGCTCCTCTTCTTGTCTGCCTCGTCCACTACTTCCACCATAACATTTGCTTGTTTTCATACTCAGACTCGACTTTAACAAGGTGATGCTTTAGTATGAGCCTCAAATAGCCTTCCTTTTTTTTTTTACATATAGACTACCAATGTTCGGCTCTCGATAGATGTCTTCATTTACACCCACATTGTGTGCACTGTGTCTCTTACCCGTCATACATAGAAATACATTATGCATATAAAGGCGGTTAAAACAATGCACAAATGTCAATATGGTAACAGTCAAACTGCATCAGTGAAATTCCTTTTGTGGAAACTATAAATGCAATAGGCATGACAATCAAGTGGTTATTGTTAATGAATGTTAATGAATGTTTCCTTTCTTTACTTCACGTGTGTGTGTGTGTGTGTGTGTGTGTGTGTGTGTGTGTGTGTGTGTGTATCCAGCATAAACAAAGCCTCTACACATTAGTGTTTGTATGATGGGAGACGCAGCTGTAGCAAACAGGACTATAGTGTCTCTGAGACGAAGGATTCATACCAGGTGATTCCTTACCTTCAGATTTGATGAGCACTTTCGCCCAGAGATGGCCTCCTCTTCACGGCTACTTGAAGAAGGCTTGATTCATCAACCATATGACATTAACGTGAAAGACTGAGCCAATTAAAGGTAAATACGTGACACATACATTGCACGTCCATTACACAAACGTTACACATTCTAACGACTGCATGTCGTTACAATGCCCCCTATATGTACAATGCACGGCTTGTATGAAGCTTTATTAGAATGACAGTGTGTTTGCTTACAGCAAACTATACAAAGCCAGACATTCTGATACATTACAATGCATGGATAATGATCCATGCATTGTAATGCATCAGAATGTCTGTCATGTATTGTAATGTATCAGAATGCCGGTAGAATGCTGGTAACCGATAATCGACTTGTGTGGACTTCCTGGAAACATTGACCCAACGGTAAAATAGTATTTTTTGAAAAACTCCCGGTATGCGAACTAAGTCTTTGATGCTTTGTTTAATGCTTAGGGACCCTTTGTTGACTGTAATACAAGCGTAGGGGTGGTTATGGTCCACGTAGAGTTTATAGAATTCTAAATATACTATGTTACACAGGCTCTATATTCTGCAGACCACTCTAGAACTTCAGCGTTGTTGTGTCTGGCTCACTCTCTTTTTCCTTTTGCCAATGACAATCAAGTGGTTATTGTTATTGTTAATGAATGTTAATGAATTCTGCAGACCACTCTAGAACTTGTTCGATGTTGTGTCTGGTTGTGTGCATGCATGCTATGCGTAGGCTGAACCACAAACGCGTCAAGACAAATCTGATTGGCCAATCAGCTAACCAAGCCAACCTGGCTAGTGTTTCATTGTTAGTGTTCCTAAAAAGCTCTTGCCTTTTGTCATATGCACAGAGCTGAAATTAATTTAAATTAGTTTTAAAAGACATTAAAGGACAGTTTTTGTTGTATGTTTTGTATGTATTGTTACATGTTTAATGAACAATACACACAATGAAGCTACTTGTGAAGAAATGTTTTAAGAGTGCATCTCTTTCTCTCTTTCTCTCTCTCTCTCACTCACTCACTCACACGTTATGTCTGTTTCACTGGTCAAAGCACTCCAATACAAAAATGCAAAGTAACTTGTAGTTTGAGTAACTTTATAAGAAAGTACTTTTTTACCATTACTCAAGTAGGTTTTCCAATTGGAATATTTACTTTTACTCAAATAGATTTTGAAGGAAGTAATTGTACTTTTACTTGAGAATAGATTTTCAGTCCTCTACCCACCGCTGCTAATGGGTTTCCCTTATTGTTGGCTGGTTGCCATTCAGAAGTTGAATTCAGTCCGTCTGACTCACTTTGTCACAGGAAATAACCGGCCTTTAACACAGGTATCATTTTCCCTTTTCCTTCTAAAATGCGTGGTGCTCACCATTCAAAACTAGTGGGTTTTTTTCATAAGATTGAATCATTACACATATTTACAGTAGTGTGCGGTGACCCTAAATTTGAGTGGGGCAGAAACTACTATATATATATGACCGATATATGACCACACCCACACCAACAATCTGTTCTAAGTTTTCCCCCTATCCTTCGTTTGTTGGATAATGTTTATGTCCAGTTTGTCTGGGCCAAGTTGTTTGATGGCCAACTTCTGTTCCAATTGAACCTCTCAAATGTTTTTTTTTAACAGAAACTCAACACTCGTATACAGCACGTATACATGGAGAGTCATAATCGGGTAAATAAACGAATAAGACCGCAACAGGATTTGTAAAATGCGTATAAACACCTTTATCCGATCTACTCCGCACAAAATTTGGCACATGAACGGACACGCAAAATCGGATTAGAAAGCCTAGATAAATTGTTCATAGTCTGCATTTTACCTGCATGTATACCAGCATGGTATTGCATATCGGAGTTCACGTTCTGCGCATGCGCAAGATCTTTTCCGGGGGCCGTGAGCCGGAAGCAGAAGGAGACGGTAGTCGTGTTGTTGTCGCATAGACATATAAATAATTCTTATTTCTTTATAAATATGAATATTTAGTTATTTTGTTATATGTTTATGATTGTCGCAGTAGAAAAACGAGAAACTGCGATTTATTTAAAAAGGTGTCGCAGAAGATGGAGGATGCCGGTGTCTTTCCAATGTAGTTACCCCCTATAAGAAGTGTATCATCATCAACATGCACTCAGTACACATTACGCTTCGATTTCACCCAAGGCTGTAAAAGTACATGTTTTTCTAAACGTTGGTCATCAACGAGGTTGTAAAGTAGTAACTTAGGGCAAATCTGTCAAAATAAATGTTTCTTTCCTCCGACGTGTCTACGATCTTTATTCATTCATTGCGCCGCGGTCGGACTGATGGGGATATTCTCTGATATTATGAATCTTAAAGACTGCGTTGGGTTCTCCGACTCTCTGTTACTTCTACAACAAGTAAAGACTGGTAATGGGGGTTATCTCAGCCATGGTGGAGAAGGAATTGGGGGAAAGGATCTTTGGCTTTGACTCTCTGAAGTCCAGATTGAAATGCGACATGGAGGCGAAAGGAATTGTTGCCGTATGCGGGACAGCTGTCAGTTCACTTCGGGTCCATGTCAGCTGTCTACTGAAAAAATCTTTCTCGAATGGTGAAGAAACCATTCATAACTGTTGTTAGCTTGAAACACGTCATCAGAAATAGAACAAATGATAACTGTCTTCAAATTATCCCGATCCATTTTCCCACTTGCCTAATTGCGTAATTAAGACTGGTACTACTAATCACTCAGGGGTCAAATGTGAGAGAATGCTGCTAAAGAGAGAATTTTGACACATTTTCGGGTGCTGATTCTGAATATTTCCTTCATTTTTTGCTCTGAAACCTGTTAATTAGCATATGAGGCCTAAAAATGGCCGCCATAGGCACAATGAACGGTTAAATAGGGTAAAAAATGATAGTCCTTCATAAGTCGTTCTTATGACATTTCACTAGTTGACAATATCTTTTTTCATTACAAGTTTCCTGAAAACATATGTTTATGGTTGTAATTTAACAATATCTCATTAATTATGCACTAATTTAAATACATTTCATTTACAGACATCTGAACATTAGATAGCTAACATTGGCTGTAGTCAGGTTCAAGTTTGCCTTCAGAACTTTTTCTGGATTCTCTCATGTCTATCTTGTGGCACGTTCACATCACTGGGAATTATGGGGAAAACATTTTCGCTACGTCGGAAAGTCCTCGTGAACGATACCTCATGACGCTCTTATGATTCTACTTCCTTTCGACAACTGGGGCCAGATTTTGATAACAGAGTTGTCAAGTTGGTGAAGTATGGTTTATTAGTGACGTGCATGAACATGGCGGAACAGGAACGTTTTTCTCAATATAAATGAATCAACCATCATATCACATAATTTACTATTGATTCACCTTGTAACCGTCTGTTGGCACTTTGCTCAATTGTAAACATTGTGTACTGGTAAACCAGCTCTAGATAAGGGCAAGTGTAGCCTTCCATACAGTGCAATACAATGTGCTTCTCATAAATAAAAGCAAAAGGACAGTACGTGATAGGCTACCAGGAAATAAAGGCGTTCAAACTTGAAACTGATCCTATTAAGTACTGTTAAGTTCTGACTGGATAAAACAAACCTGCTGTGAAGAATTTTTAGATTCCCAACGCAGTGCACATGAACGGTCGCTGTCGGGCTGTCAGGAACAGGAGCGTCATCACTGACGAGGTGTTTCGTTATCTCCAGGACTATGAACGCGCCTTAATTCTAATTCACAAGACCAGAGACAACAAAGGATCTCATGTATAAATGCTAACAACACTTTTGGTGAACGGTGATTACAAAGAAGAACTTTCCTGAATACATACTGGTTTCTAATCTATTCATAACTTACTTAACTTATAATAACATAACATCTTCCGAACTAAATGAACTATTTACAAATATACAAGTGAACTTCTAAACCTTTAAGAACAAGAAACACCCTTTCAGAACAAGTAACACTATTTAGTCACTCTTAGAATTCTTTCCAATATCTCCTTTAAACAACTGTGTTATTACTCACTCATCTTCCTCACTTTCATCAACATCCATCCCATCATTTTTGACCTCCTCCTGGTTTTCACAGTCTACACAAGTGCAGGCTGGTCGGCATGGCAGTCGATTTCGAGTACAGGAACACACTTTTTTTTCACACTTGCTCTTTAGGCAGCCACACACAAAAATCCGGAAGCTCTTGAGTTGCTGGATTATTTAATCAATAAACTGGAACCAACAAATCTCCCTCAAAGTGCCACCCATGATCCACAGGAGAAGGCAGCTTGAGCTTTGCATTTCTTTTCTTTCAAAGTAGCAGTGTTCTTTGCTGATGTTCCATATTCAATGCAGACAAACTTCTCCAAACAATTCACTATGCTTGTCCTTTGCCTTCTAAGGAGTGGATCCAAACATCTCAAGTTGTAACTTCTTCATAGGATCCCATAAGGAATCTTGCAAGCTGGTGAGCAGCCTGGCTGTTACAAACTCATGGTATGCAGCTTCACCTTTGGAATCTCTTTCTAAAATATCCTTCTCTGTGCTATCGGGAATTACTTGATTAGAAACAACGTTTCTAAGTCTCTCATTACTCCTAGAGAATGGCTTTTCTAAATGTGTGAGGATTCCGTAACAGAGCTTCTGAACATTCCTGTTTAATCGCTCTTTGTAAGCTGGTTGTAGTTGGTAGTGGCTTGGCATTTCTGTGTTCAAATTCTGTGAGGTACTCCAGAAGTCATCGTCCATTTACAATATTTCTGGAGAAGCTACCAGGAAACAAGTGCATTTTCATCTTGAGTTAAGCCGGTAATTCCACCGTTCCATCGTCTGATTCCCTGTTATAATGCATTGTCAGTTCCAAGGCCGCAAAATGGATTGTCTGTTTTGAAGAAAGACATGGCATCATTCTGCGATGCTATCCATGAAGAAGGATCTTCACCTTTCATAAATATCATGTCGCAAGATGATAGGATGGGGGATACGGGCATACTTGTACAGATCATGGGCAAAAAAATATTTTACCATTAGATCCAGACTGGCCAGATGCGAATTAGCTGTTCTGCTAATGAATTGTAATAGATTCTCAACTTGTTTCAAGTTGAAGTTTTTAAAAATGTTGCTTGTGGCGATGTGCCAGTATCACCTGTAAGACTTCTGACAACCTCACAAGAAGCTATCCTCTGATGAATGGTTAAGAGGTCTTTGGATTTGTCTGATGGCTCAGTTGATCACATTGAGTTTATGTCCTGACCAACTCTTTAAATCAGGGGATAAACATTCTCATCAGTATCTGCCAGTGAATGGATAAGCACATTTTCCAAAGCTAGAGAGATGTGGCAATGTGGCAATGTGAGCCTCTAGGCCCCGTTTATAGTGTTTCCCACTGAACCACCTGTCGAACTGTGGAAGGTCCATACAGCCCTTCTTCAATCAATATCTGTTCCAAGCCAGAACCTTCAATGAATCTCCCTAGGCTTTTCAATGCTGAAAATATAGTGTGTCGCACCCATATCAGTTCATCATGGCATTTTGCAGCTTCCCTTAACTTAACTGCACGCTCATACAAGTCCAAATCCAAAGTTACTACTGTCTCCTTGGCCTCTCCAACAATGATGGCATTGATATCCTTGGTCAATTTTAATGCTGTATATAGGTCTGTAGGATAGGTAGGTGGAATGTTTAAGATTGGAACAACAACACCAATGGTCGTTCGACAATTTTTATCTGAGAAAGTTGCAATGAACCCTGCCCAAGTGAGAGGAATGGCAGAGGGTTCTGAATGACTGTAACCTATTGTCGTAGCAAAGGTTGCACTTGTAGATGTGCGACATAATACATGTCCATAGCAAGTCATAAATACACTTTTTGTCAATAGCAAAGTACACTTTCTCCTTACATGCAAATGGAGGAAGTGCAAACCTACCAGTTTCATCAGTTAGTTTGCAAACCCGAGAAGCAACTTGTTTTTCCATCTGGAGGGTTTTGGAGTCATTTCCTCCAATGTTGATATCGTCCACAAACATTAATAATTTTTTATTTCTCGTAAGTGAATGTAAAGTCAGTGGCATGCGATTGATAATGGGGTTGAGATCTGCTTTCGCAATACAGAGGAAGCTCTTGGATGATAAGTTACTTGACGGACACTCCGAAAAGCTGCCATAATATGTTGACTGATCAATCAATGAAGATTGTTTCTGGTCAATTGTGCTTTTGATGCCTGACAGAACCCATCGCAGATCATATACAAAGCTGAAAATTGTCAAACTATCTTTAAAACTGCCATTTTGAGTGACCACTGATATTCCTTAAAATGAATGCTGCAGATAACAGGGTTTGGACATCTGCCTCATCTAAATCATTATGAACATGCTCATTCACTCACAGTTCTTCTTGTTGAAACTAGATTACTTTCATTGGCATGGTTAAACCTACTGATGACTGCATATGGTATTTTTTCAGTAATCAGGGTGGTTAGGTGTTTCTTATAGTTCTCTGAAAAAACTTGGCATTAATTTCCAGTAATATTGCCTTACACTCTTCATTGATATCATTCATATAGATAATCTGGCCTTAATCAATAAAAATCTTGACAACATTTATGAATTTGATGTCAGCATTCTTTATCAATTGAAGAATACAAATGTCTGGTAGTAAAGCTCTTCTCTCCTGTTCAGTAAGACATCACCGGTGATATTTTGTGTCATGTGCTTGAACATCTAAGTTGTCTACAAATGTAACTCTGATTACGTTATAGATGGGGTTGTTTGAATTTTCCAAGATGCATATGATTCTACCACCCATGGATGCAGTCTGAAAATTGAGGAGTTGATGGCTTTCATGGTCACTCTGGCATAAAAGACATTTGTTTTTGTCATATAATGTGCTTTTTCGCTTGTTCTTGAAGGTCCTTGTGTTCTTGAAGGTCCAGCATCAGCCTCAACCCAAGAAGAAGCAGCGGGTCTGGTATTTTTGGTCTGGCATTATCTGATTTCAGTTATGTGTCTTTAAGTCCCAGCAAGTTAGTTTTGTTTACCAAGGTTTTATAGCAATTCCAATGGAAACCTGCACAGGAGCTCTGATCCTTGTTGCAGAAGCTAGTAAAACGGTGGTCACCAGCAGTGCTTCTCTTTTTAGCATGGAATAATATATTTCTGACGGTATTCTCTGATTTTGGACAAGGTATGAACTACTAACTAATTTGTGACAACTCTTTGTCACAAATTAAGCATGAATGAATCATGTGCCTTGGCCATGTCTCCTCAAGCAAGCATCATGAAATGAGCTAGTAAAGCAATCCTTCTAACAACTTTCTGTGTGAACTCTTCTGTGTGTGATGTGCAGCTCTGTTGTTACATGTGAGATGCTTGTACTCTTATATTTCCAAGACAATTTATCTTAAGGGAGACAATAGAAGGACATGGCAGGTCAGGGAAAGCATAGTTTTTGACATAGGGAACCATGGAGAAGGTGCTTTTACACTTTTCAGACACTCAAAGTTTTATAGACATTGAACAATAGATATTGTTTTAGAACCAGCAACCTTTCTACATTAACAGGGGGTTGTATGTTGAATTAATCTGAATAAAATATGAAATCACATTTCTGACTAGATATAATCGTTTATTTTAAAACATAGATAAAAACACTACAGATGGATCGGGAAAATTTGAAGACCAAAAAACGTAGAATCTGTGCAAGCAAAATATGCAAAAAAATGAATAATTGCAATCAAAATTGTGAAAAATCACAATCACAATTTTCACATGAAAATCCAACGGGAGCCTATTTTCCAAACACAGCGCACTGTACTAATTTGATACATTTTGATCTATAAAATCACATAATCTCTGCCTCTCATCTTCTTCCTGATGAGGAAGATGATAGGATCCTCAATAATAATAATAACAATAATGATCTTATAACGAGGTGAAGACTTGAACATTACAACATACTCGATGAGTTCTAGGCTTACCACTTATCTAATCTACGTATTTATCTATATATCTATCTAGCCCAAGGCAATCCTGTCCTTAAATTAATTCATCTGTTTTTAATTACTGAATGATAACGACAGATGGATAGAAAGTGAACATCATAGAAGTGATTGATCCTGATCAACCAATCCATGAAAAGGTGCATCTCACGTAAAATATCATTAAAAAAGAGCTTGAATCGTGATGCCATGGTAGCTACCATAAAACATCAGGTGAAGATGTTAGCTTTAAGTAGACCTTTTTTTTTACTGGATTAAAGACTTAACACCACAAAGCATTTCAGATATTTAAAAAATCAATTTTGCATATTTAACAGAACACCTTTCTGCTTGAAAGTGGCAATTTAACGTTTCAATTAACCTTGGTGATGGTAGCCAACAGAAATTCCCATGACCTGTTTCACCTCTGTCTCTCACTGCTTTAATTCACATTCTCACCACCTTCCATCAAGTGGCATTCACACTTCAGGATGATTTGGGGGGAAATGGTCGCCTGGGGCTTGATTTTGTCGTTTTCTTGTTTTTTATGAGAAGTTACTCTGGCGGGGAGCTTATTTTCTCTGGGAAATAAGTTGTCCTTCAAGAATCAATTTGTAGACTTCTAATGTGTGGCGCTGAATGTGTCCTATTTGCAAAGGGGCCTTGACATTTGCACAATGCTCCTTAATAGGCATGCTGTTACAAAAGTTGTTTTTATTCCATCCTAGAAGGAACCTTGGAATTCATTTGATAAACGAGAATTGTTTGAAAAGAAAGCAGATTTAGTCTTGGTATGACATTAATCAAAACAATGCAATGAATTATGCCATCTTAATTCAATTTCACACATTTCAAAAGTTTAACAAAGAGGTTGGTACACACCGCGTGTTCATGTTTTTGTTTAAAACCTAATTGGGTCGTTGATAGGTTACAGCAAAGATTAAGACAACAGGAAGTGGAAACGTGTGTATATTACAATTGCATTATGCACAAAAGTAAGTCCAAGAATTTTATTTGCGCAGAAGGTAACTCAGGCTCTTAATTATGTGTTCTGTGAGTGTTTGGGGATTAGATTTTACCGGGGTGTTCATCCTAATCCATCTACTAGAGCAGACACTTTAAAAACACCAGCTCCACCTGTCGTTGCAACCAGCCCTAGGCCCAGTGGATCTGAACTCCAGATAAATGTCACTTGTTTACCGTCAACTAGCAACTTTTGTCTCACTTTGTGTGTGTGTGTGTGCGTGTCTGTGTGTGCGTGTCTGTGTGTGTGTGTAACACAGGCGGCCACCAAGTAGAGGTAAACAAATAAAAGGAAATCTGTTGTCTGTGTGCAAAAATGTGTGTCTGTGTGTGTGTGTGTGTGGTGTATGTCTTTTTGTGGTATTGTGTGTGTGTGTTTGATTGTAATTGTTTGTTATTGTGTTTGTGTGTGTATGTTATTGTATGTGTGTTTGTGCATGCGTGTATGAGAAAGTGTATAGCTTTATGTGTGTTTATGTGTGTGTGTGTGTGTGTGTGTGTGTGTGTGTATGTGTGTGTGTGTGTGTGTGTGTGTGTGTGTGAGTGTGTGCATGTTTGCCCGTGCACGTGCCCCCGTGTATTGTGTATGTCGCTGATCACACCAGGCAGCTAACTTCCAGGAACCCCTGCAGCAAAACAGGCACTGTGTGTTTCCTGCTCTTGAACACCGTTATCACAGGACACACACTCTCTCACACAGACAGACACACACACACACACACACACACACACATACTGGCGGAGCGTTGCCCTATTCTGTCTTCCCCTGCAGGTTTCCTCAACGCCTATCCTCATGCCTCCGGCCGTCAAGATGTTTCTGTGTGATTGTCATGGGAGCACTTGGTCAGCAGGAACCAACCAGAGGGCCACAAAAGGAGAGCACTCGGACAGAAATGAGGCCCCCTGCAGCTCACAGGCTGCCTGGCCCTCGCCTGTACAGGAGCTGGTGCTGGCTGGATGCTGGGCTTACTAAGGCTAGCCTGGACTTCACTTCACATATCTGATTCTCTCTCTATCTCTCTGACTTGCTCTCCAGATCACACCTTTTGTTCATCTACTCCAAACAAAAACAATGTGTCCTGTTTATTCATAGGCATGTACAGAATGCAGCGTGCGTGTGTGTGTGTGTGGGTGTGTGTGTGTGTGTGTGTGTGTGTGTGTGTGTGTGTGTGTGTGTGTGTGTGTGTGTGTGTGTGTGTGTGTGTGTGTGTGTGTGCGTGCGTGTGTGCGTGCGTGTGTGTGTGTGTGTGTGTGTGTGTGTGTGTTACAATATGTGTTTTGTCAATGATCAAAATAATAATGATGTACAAAATAATCTTTAGTAGAAAATGGAGTGAGAGAGAAATGACTTGTAACATGAGACTGTATACCGAAGAGACAGAGACAGAGACAGAGAGAGAGAGAGAGAGAGAGAGAGAGAGAGAGAGAGAGAGAGAGAGAGAGAGAGAGAGAGAGAGAGAGAGAGAGAGAGAGAGGAGAGAAGTTCCAAACAATTGCCGTCAATGACATCATCTTTCCCCCACAGAGTGCAACAGGGACCAATAATCACCACTCTGACTGGCTAATGATTCACTGAATTATTTCACGGGATGCTCCACTTTTTTTTTATAAATCTACTGTATATTTCACATTCATTCACCCATTTCAAGGATCTGGATTGTTTGATGCTTACCACTGGATGATTGAGTATGATTTTGCTAGTCTAGTCATAAGCTATAACTCTTTAGCTTTTTTTATTATTATTCTTTTACTCACTCCATATTTAATATGACTGTATCGGAAAACGTATTGTGATGCATAGCCTAATATAATATAATCGAGAACAGAATTGATAAGAACAGAACAGAGCCTAATTTACCAAAAAGTATCGAGAATATATTAATATACTATATTTGAATATAAGTATATGCTCAATTGATGAAATGTGAGAAACATGCCCTAACTTCTTCAGTGGTTGTGTCAGGGAGCGGTTGGTAAGTGCAGCCTCTTCCTCTGGGTGCTTTCCCTCCACGGCCAAGATGACTTCCAGATGGTCCGGAGAAAGTGTTTGCCTAAGGTTACTGCCCACCAGTCTGCCTGTAGAGAGAGAGCGAGAGAGAGAGAGAGAGAGAGAGAGAGAGAGAGAGAGAGAGAGAGAGAGAGAACACAGATGCACAGTAACCGACTCCACATGTCGATAGCTCCATATTATTCTGTATTTGTTTTAAGAAGCACACTACCGTTTCTTAATGAAAACGCTTCAGTTGAACCTGACCCCTTGAGCTCGGTTTCAGGACACACAGATTCTCCGTGCTTCGCATCGCCACCCCACCCCTCGGACCCCGCCCACCCCCCGGACC
>NW_027641461.1:35000-41883 GCF_949987615.1 Pollachius pollachius
TGGAATCGTTTGTCATGGGGTACCACATTATCTCCACATCGCGCACACATGCACAAACACACATACTCGCACACACACAAACACGCACACGCACACATAATCCCGAATTGAGTCTCTAATTAACTTCACTTTCCTTAACTCTGTCGCACAGAGGCAGACTACCACAGACGCTTGCACACACACACAATCACACACTCACACACAAACACACACACACACTCTCTGTCTCTCTGACTGTTTATTTTCCTGCCTCCATCTGGAGTCGGCTGATATTGTAATCGCCCTAATGCACATTGCCTTCTCGCTCGCTCTCTCTCTCTCTCTCTCTCTCTCTCTCTCTCTCTCACTCACACACACACATGCACTCGCACACACACACACACACACACACACACACACACAGAATGTGCCATCCCGACAAGTCCCCTTTATTATTCCAAAAGATAAGGCGCTGAATGTGTGTGATTGTGTGTGTGTGTGTGTGTGTGTGCGTGTTCGTGTGTGTGTGTGTGTATGCGTGTGTGTGGGTATGTGTGTGTTATGCTGTCAGTGTGTCTCAGAGCACAAAAGGACACAGCACAGTGAAGTGTGTTTGGCCCCTGCGCTGTGCTCAAGGTAGGGTCATTGAATAATGTCTCTGGGAGCGATGGGGAGAAATGATAACATGAGCCAGTGAAGATGTTAGCTCTCCTCTCCTCTTCCTTCTCTTCCTCCCTCCGCTCCTCCCAGACAATTTACATTTAAAGATAAGGTCCGCTTGAAGGAGACCCCATTTGAAGGGGGTAGAGGGCGCGCTTGTCAACTTGTGTGTGTGTCACTGTGCAGATGGAGGTGTTCAGTGAAGTTACATTGAGGCTTATCCAATCCTGTCTGTTTGTGTGTGTGTTTCTGGGTGTGTGTGTGTGTGTGTGTGTATGTATATGTCCATGTGTACATTTGTGTTTTCTCAAGCATGGACATGTGCATGTATGGGTGAATTTATTGATCAGCCCGTCTGGACAGAAATGAACAAATTGCTGTCCAGGAGCTTTTATTTGGCAATTGAAACAACACTTTTAAAATCCCACATGGTGGTGGTGGTGGTGGAGGTGGAGGTGGTGGTGGAGGTGGTGGTGGTGGTGGCGGCGGTGGTGGCGGAGGTGGTGGCGGAGGTGGTGGTGGTGGAGGTGGTGGAGGTGGAGGTGGTGGTGGTGGAGGTGGTGGTGGAGGAGGTGGTGGTGGTGGTGAGCTTCTCCCCTCACCTTTCCCGTTGTCAAGGTTTAGTGGATTTAATCGGCTCAACTTACTACACTTCCACCATAAAATTCAACATGGTTAACATTGACCCGAACATGAGCGAATAACTCAGTCCATCACTGAGCCTGTTCTTGGCCCCTATACGTCTCCCTTAGAGGGAGAGAACCATGCCCCATACAGATATAATCTGAGTTCAATGGCCGGAGCTCGGCGGCTCAGAGAGCCCAGAGATTTGATTTGCTGCTTGTTCTCGCTCATTAATTTTGATGTATGGATTCAGATGGTGGATACTTTATGAAAAGGACCCCCACCAGACCGAGGTCCCCAGAACGCCTGGTAAAGAGCAGGGTAATTAAGATCAAGAGACAGAGAGAGAGAGAGAGAACGAGGGAGAGAGAGAGAGAGAGAGAGAGAGAGAGAGAGAGAGAGAGAGAGAGAGAAAGCGGGAGGCTAAATCAATAGATGCAGTGGACTCGTTTTTCTTTTTGTATTTTTTTTCTCCCTCTGTGTATTGACGTGTTCAGTCAATTACAGGCAGGGAGAGAAAGAGAGAAGGCGTGCAGTGGGGATGTGTATGGTGTGTATGTGTGTATGTTCAATGGCCTGGGTGCATGAATGCGTGTGTGTGTGTGTGTGTGTCGCTGTGGCTATGGCTGTGTCCCACACAAACACACGTGCTTGTCTGTGCCGAGTATCTTGGTGTGTGTGGGCGTTTGCATTCACCGCGTCCGCACATCTGTGGTTGTGCCTTAACATGTGTTTCTCAAATACTGCCTTTAATACCGCGGCAGACCACTGCCTATCCACTGCTTTGGGTCCACGTCATATCAAACCCCCCGTACGCCCAAATGATGTAAAGAAACCTGAAACGTAAACGCACAGTACACAATGAAAAAGCTCATCCATTTTGGTTCCTTTTCCTGCTGGATAAAGAACATAAAATGCCCCCCTCCCCGCTTCTGCAGTGGAACCCAGCCCTCCTTCTGCGTGGGGGTCCATTCAACATGACCAGCACTGGTTGAGAGGCAAAGGAGACAATGGGATGACTGTTAACTGTCAATTATTTGGAGGAGTGGCCATTTAAGGAAATCAGTCCGCGACAGCAGTCGGGATAAAAACACCAGTAGATACAGAGAACGGAAGAGAGAGAAGGTCAAACGACAGAGAGAAAGAGAGGGAGAGATGGATGGTAAAAACAGCAGGGAGCTGGTTAGGAATATAAAGAGATCGAAGGCCCCGTTTTAGAAAGAATGGAGGCAAATAATAATGAGTCATTTTGGTTAACTTCAGTTCCATCCTTTCCCATCCTTTAATTTTTCATTCTAGATCATTCTATCCATCCATCCATCTTCTCATGGCCTCACACCATACTTTACCTTGACCCCAGCTGGTCTCATGGATCCACGATTGACAACTCTTTTATCAGAGCATCTGCTCTCCGCCTGTGCGATACTTTCACCATATGGATGCGTCACCATCAGCTGTGCTTCTCCAGAGTAGCGCAGATGAGCTGTCGCCATGGTAACAGGAGTAGCCTTTTAGGGAAGTAGAAGTTCGGGGGAAATATGATGTAGAACATGTTTCTTCCCGAAAGCTTGCGTGCCAGGTGACATTTTCATGGAGATGGACGTTTAAACGGTTTCAAACACGGTGTATATATAGCCAGGTGTTATACGCTCTTCATGTTTGTCATGTTAAGTCATGTTTGTTTCTTAAGTCTGTGGAATAAAAGCCTTTTTTCCGGAATTCAGAGGAAACATTCGGCTTAAGGGACTTAAAATTATATTTAAACATCTCCAGGTTGTGGAAATAAAAAGCTGTTCAGCGTCAGGAGCCGTGGAGGGATGTGCGGACTACAGCGGGGATAAGGGGTCTCCTGAAACCATTTAAATCAGGGGCAGAGATCATCCATCTCCCCTTGTAAAGGGCCAAAATATTTATCCAATGTTTTAAGATGTTTGGCTGATATCACTGTGATTTCTTCCCCATCTGTCTCTTCTCCTTGGACGACGTCTCTTTATCAACATCTGGTTTTCAGCAAGGCAGCGAAACAAGTCTCCATTATAGGCCAGGGGCTCGGCGCAAACCGGTTCCCTTTCTGCTCACGCTATTAGCTAAGCCTCGACTACTGCTGCCGGCCTGTGGACACACATGTGCTAGCCATTAGGTCAGAAAATAGAATAGAATAGCTTTGGTGAGAGGTAAACAAAATGCATTGAGCACTTTGTGCAGCCTCTTTGTTTTGTTTGTAGAAAGAATTGGGTGTAAAAGAAAAGGTACATACAGAATTATCGTTTTTTTTTAAATTTGTGAAATGTTAAAGGTTGCATCAGCTATGTTGGATGGCGTCACTTCTGTTGGTATTTGCGGCGAGATCCCAAACAAACAGAGCCAGCTCGCCCCTCCCTTCCGTGTTTCGTGAATCAAGTAAAAACCATCATGATCGCAGCGCAAAACCCCACAACATCCACCATGTTGGTTATTGGTTGGAAAACTATTTATTTTGGTTTTGAGTGGTTGGTAGCACCATTTGTTTTTGTGTACGATCTCGGAGCATTGGCTGTCTACAGAGACGTGAGACAGAGCTCGTGAGGAAAGATCAGATGAATGTGATCATTTATGTTTCGGCCTAGAATCGCTGATACAACCTTTAATTTGTTGAAAGTTTCAATGGGTCAAGGACACTGACACACAGTCTTAATGACACTCACCCACACACTTGCGCACACTCACACACCCCTTTTGGCATCACAACAAAATCAGGATTTTAATGAGCTATTTCCTCTTTGGTGGTATTAAATTGTCCACATAATAATTCACAGCTGTGCAGGGAGCGCATATAATGGTGCAGCTGCATTTTTTTTATGTTTGTGAATTTAACCATTGCTTGGACATCGGGCATGCGCAGAGCTTATTTGCACTCGCCGACAAACACGTAAACACGCGCACGCACAGATGCCCAACCACCACCAACAGACACAACCGGGTGCACTCTCATGAAATCAGTCATACACCCAGGAGCACCAGCAGCTCAAGCGTGAACTGACTGAGCCTGCTGCCATATGGCGGGGATGTCAGTCTGCAGTGGAGGCAGCAGCTCCGTATGCTTTGAAGGGAATCACATGTGGGGACACGGGTGTGGTAGTCATGGTGGATAGGATGGAGCACCACTGAGAGGATGGAGTGCACACGAATCTCTTTTTATTGTGTTTTATTAATATTAGGATAGCTCCCAGTACCACACTCGGGAGAAAACACATCTGTGTTTTTACTGTTTATTATTAACATCTACTGTATTATGTTCTTCATCTTCTTTCAAACCTTAGGGTAGCTCAAAGTCACACACTATTTGTACTATTGATCTTATCAGGGCTATCTTCATCTTCTTTCAAAAGCCTTTAGTTTCCTGCGAATTTCAGCATACAACCTGTGTACACAAAGCCATCTCCCCACACACACACACACACACACACACAATGTGTCCTACATTTTGTCATTAAGCCTCTTAATAACAGCCTGCCAAGCTAACCGTTATCGCCAATTACACTCTATTAAACCTTTATTCGCAATTCTTTGCCAAAAGCCCCTCCCACATGGCTCAGCGATGGGATGAACCACCCTAAGGATGTGCCACATCGCTTAAGGCTAGGGAACACACACACACACACACACACACACACACACACACACACACACACACACACACACACACACACACACACACACACACACACACACGTTCACCATATGCACCCTCCAGACACCCCTTGTTGCCAAAGACACTAATGCATTAGTCGTGCAACGCCTCAGGCTTTTGTTTGGACTGACAGGAACAAGACGAAGCAACCGCGGGGAAGAACACACACATTCAGGAATACACACACATCCACACACACAGGAACTCAATGAAAGTGAGACACATATACAAAACACACACAAACACATGCACTTACAAAGATACACACATACACAGTCAGAAATGCAGACATGCAAGTATTAAAAAAATAAACAATTCCTCAGGAGTAGGATTAGGAACAACAATGTTGTTGTGGATGTGTAAATATATCATCTGAATTGAGGCTCTGACCTTTTACGCCTGTGTGTGTGTGTGTGTGTGTGCGTGTGTGTATGTGTCTGTGTGAGTGTCTGTGTGTGTGTGTGTGTGTGTGTGTGTGTGTGTGTGTGTGTGTGTGTGTGTGTGTGTGTGTGTGTGTGTGTGTTTGTGTGTGTGTGTGTGTGTGTGTGTGCATTTGTGTACAGCCATGTATCTTGAATTCCCTTCTTGTTTACCGCCATTAGCATCTGAAAATAAGTTAGCTCGCATTTTAGCCCATCGGCTGGGATGGAATACTTAAGAACAACATGAATGAACACATTAAACATGTACTGTTTCTGTACAGGAATAGAATGGCTGTTTATCCTCATGTTTGATAAAAGATTAGTGGCTCAACATCAGCTTATGATATTCAACACTATTCACCAAAGGCGAAGTGAATAGTGGAGAATAGCCCTCAAGGCAGAAGGTTGAGGGGGCTATTCCCCACTATTCACAGAGCCTGAGATGAATAATTGTTAACACTGTTCGTGAACACTCCAAAAATATTCAAGACAACACTTTTTGCCAGGATTTATTTGTTTTTATTAGCGGTTTATTTGTTTTTATTAGCGTGACGAGACAACCGTCAAGAGCAATGAAAACAATATCCCGAGTTTGAGATCTCAATCATGGGATATTGCCCAATATCCCGAGATAGCGAACCAATCAAGTTGCGCCATCTTAGGAGGTTCACGTGTAGCATACTAAAAATAGTTAAAACTACTGGGACATCCACACAACAGGCACTGCTGTGTAGCCAGCGGGTTGTACTGGGCCAAGTCGTGGCCCAATTTGTATATTGTCAAGATCTTTGTTTAAGAGCTAATTTTGTCTAAGTTTGTAGACATGTGAAAAAGAAATTAGCTTAATTGTTTTCAAGGTGAATAAGCCATCTAATGCAGTACAGTAAGGGCAGGACAACTAACTCACAGTTATTAGTAAAAACAAACATCAGTTTGAGTCTTTTCTTCTCAGTCTATTAGAATTGAATACAGAAGATGTAGAGTTGCAGTCACAGGCTTTGACAGCTGTCTTTATTGATCTGAAATCTTAAAATGTGTGTCCAGTGATATTCAGTTCATGATCCTGGAGGTTCCTGTTTGACCAGTGAGGTCAAACAGGAACTAGTCTGACGTTCCCCAGCAGCAGCAACATTGTTACCTAGATTGGCAACGGCTGGCTATTTCCTTTTTTTTTTTTCGTATCTTGTGGTAATGGTGTAATCTTATAAAAGAGTGCCAGTTGGCAAATATGTACAATGAAAAACAGAGAAGAAATGAGAAGCAGAGCCTGTGGGAGACATTTGTGACCAACTCTAACCACAGGTTGACCATGCCAGCAGCCACAAACTGCAGAAGTACGAGAGAGAGAGAGAGAGAGAGAGAGAGAGAGAGAGAGAGAGAGAGAGAGAGAGAGAGAGAGAGAGAGAGACGTGAAAACGTGAGAGAAAGACCTCATGAATGTTGTTCTCTAGTTTTTATTTTTTTATCCCCTGCCTTGGCTTTGGACATAAACCAAGAACAAATATGGCTTCAATCGAACAAAACTGAA
>NW_027641460.1:2500-10000 GCF_949987615.1 Pollachius pollachius
TCAGACACACACAGGTTCTCATGCACGCACGCACACACAAACACACAAACACGCACACACATACTCACACACACACACACGCACACACGCACACACACCGACTGATGCAACAAAGCAACTTATCGGACTTCCTGTGCTTCCACCCACAATCCTTCAGTTTGTCCCAACAGGAAATTAAAGAGTGCAGTGCTACGATCCTGATGCTGCTATCGCTAATGAAAATCAGCCCCTGCACTTTGTAGCAACCTCACAACAACACACACACACACACACACACGCACGCACGCACGCACGCACACACGCACGCACGCACGCACGCACACACACACTCACTACAGATGTGAACACATACATGATATAGATGCAGAAATGTAATCATCTCATCTGTAATCATCACCCATCTGAGTGCTCTGCAATTTCAAAGATAGGGTAGCTAGCTCAGCCCTTAGCTTAGCCCTGCAGTGGGGCCGCGAGCTAGCGCGCCGTCTCACTGGAGACGGTATGGACCTCTGATCGGAGCTCCGGTGATCAATACCAACACACCATAGACACACGCACACACACACTCACACACACTGTGGGTGAGGGCTTAGGAGGGGGAGGAGGGGGGAGGAGGAGGAGGAGGAGGAGGAGGAGGAGGAGGAGCAGGGTCTACAACATGGTTAGTCTCTCCCCCTTTATTGATTTTTTCTCTAGTCTCTCTGTTCCTCTGTCACTCTTTTTATTACTTTGTCCTCCCGCTCTACCTCGGTCCACCCCCCTCTCTCTCTCTCTCTCGCTCTCTCTTTACATCTCTCTCTCTCGCTCTCTTTCTCTGCCTCTCTCTCGCTCTGTCTCTCTCTCTCTGTCTCTCTCGCCTGCTCTCTCTCCTTTCTCTCTGTCTCTCTCTCGCTCTCTCTTTACATCTCTCTGTCGCTCTCTCTCTACCTCTCTGTCTGTCTGTCTGTCTGTCTCTCTCTCTCGTTCTCTCTCTACCTTTCTCTCTGTCTCTCTCTCTCTCTCTCCAACTGCTGCAGGTGGAAAGCACTGCAGATCCCTTGAAATCGTTTCAGCTAAAGAGCACCCAACTGCTACTGTACTGTAGTACTAGAGTACAGTACTGTAGTACTGTAGGACTGTACTGTAGTACTGTACTCTAGTACTGTAGTACCCTACCGTCACTGTATCTGTTGGTCAGGACATCAGCTATCTAGAGACCAGGACAGCACAACATCAAAACTGGTTTAGGCTAACAAATGCAAGCTTGGTGCTAGCTGGAACTCTAAGATCGTGGTGCTAACGTAGCACCTCTACTCTAAGCTCATGTTCGTATGTTATCTCATCTACTCTAAGCTCAAGGTGCTAACGCGGCTCCTCTACTCTAAGCTCTATTTCCTACCGTAGCTCCTCTACTCTAAGCTCTAGTTCCTAGCGTAGCACCTCAACTCTAAGCTCTTGTTCCTAGCGTAGCTCCTCAACTCTAAGCTCTTGTTCCTAGCGTAGCTCCTCAACTCTAAGCTCTTGTTCCTAGCGTAGCACCTCAACTCTAAGCTCTTGTTCCTAGCGTAGCACCTCAACTCTAAGCTCTAGTTCCTAGCGTAGCATCTCAACTCTAAGCTCTAGTTCCTAGCGTAGCACCTCAACTCTAAGCTCTTGTTCCTAGCGTAGCTCCTCAACTCTAAGCTCTTGTTCCTAGCGTAGCACCTCTACTCTGAGCACATGGTGCTAACTTAGCTCCACTCCTTTAACCTTATCTTGTTAATTGAGCTCCTAACATAGCGAAGCTACGCGCTAGCGTAGCCCGGCACCGCGCTGTAGCTCTCGGCAGCGGCGGGTGTGGACGAACGACCTTGACGCTGGGCTGGGGGCAGGCCGAGTCGGCCGCGGCCTGTTTTACTCCTTCATGTGGAATGAAATTCACACATATACTAAAGGATGATTAGCATATATATTGTATTGACACAGTGGCGATATGTTCTTCTCTTTATCTCCTGCCCTGTCCCTCTCCCTCCCCCTCCGATGCCACCGTGGCTGTCTTTCTTCCCCTCTGTCTCTCGCTCTCTCGCTCCTTCGCTCTCTTTGATACCTCACATTCAGCCCGGCTCGTTCCTCTAGGATTCAGTAAAACGAGGATCTGCACGAACACATCAATCGTACCAAAACCTTGTCCCCAGAAACCCCTCCCCCTCTCCCTCGCCCCTCCACCCCCTCTCGCTCTCTCCCTCTCTCTGTCTACCGTTTGTTTCGCTCTGTTTGGCTCTGTCTGTCTTTGTCTCTCTCTCTCTCCATCTCCCTCTCTCTCTCTCTCTCTCTCTCTCTCTCTCTCCATATCCTCTCTCTCTCTCTCTCTCTCCCCCTCTCTCCCTCTCTGTGACCCCGGGGCCGTGAGGATGGGGGGGATGTAGGGATCTGGTCTTCAGCCTCTACAGGAGTCTGTCTGTCTGTCAGTCTCTACAGGAGTCTGTCTCTCTCTCTCTGTCAATCTGTCTGTCTGTCTGTCAGCCTCTACGGGAGTGTGTCTCTCATCCTGTCCCCAACATGGAGGCCGGGTGACGAGGCGCAGAGTGAGGCTGCTGATTGGTTGATGAAGAGTGAGCCACTGCGATAGTGATCAACATGTTGTGTGTGTGTGTTACTATTCTTTCATGTAAAGAAAGATCTCTCCCTTGGAAACGTCCTCGTCCTTTCCAGTTTCTCTCTCTCTCCCTCTCTCTCTCTCTCTCTCTCTCTCTCTCTCTCTCTCTTTCATTCATCTGTCCTTCTGCTTTTGCCAGCCATTCACATTTCCCCTAGAAACAGGACACACACGCACTCTCACTCACAAACACACACACACACATACACACGCACGCACACACACACACACACACACGTGCAACAGAAGACTTGGATCACAGACTGTACAAAGTTACCACGGTTACTGACTCTCTGTTACCCTGGAAATGAACAAAGTAAAGGATGGGGAGGAGGGGGAGAGAGGAGGGAGAGAGGAGAGTACAGGAGAGGAGAAGAGGAGAGGAGGAGAAGGGGTGAGGCTTACACAACCTTTAGAAAAAACCTGGCTCGCCTACACACACAGGCACACACACAAACACACACACGAAATTGTGGCAGTTGTATTTTAAAAGAACGTTTGTGTTTCTTCCTGTGTGTGTTTGTATTTTAGAAACACTTTGGATGCGGGATGACAATGAAAGTAATGAATTACCTCCACAAGCTAAGGTGATGCTAACAATAGCATGTTGTAGCTGCTTGTTAGCGACGTGTGCTGATGCTAACACTAGCATGTTGTAGCTGACGGTTAGCGGTGCTGATTCTAACACTAGCATGAAGGTTAGCGGCGTGTGCTGATGGTGACACTTGCATGTTGTAGCTGCTGGTAAGAAGCGTGTGCTGGTGGAAACACTAGCATGTTATAGCTGACGGTTAGCAGCGTGCGCTAATGGAAACCCTAACTTGTTGTAGCCTAGGGTTAGCAGCGAGCGCTAATGGAAACACTAGCACGTTGTAGCAGATGGTTAGCGGTGCTGATGCTAACACTAGCATGTTGTAGCTGACAGTTAGCGGTGCTGAAAATAACACTAGCATGTTGTAGGTGACGGTTAGCGGCGTGTGCTGATGCTAACACTAGCATGTTGTAGGTGACGGTTAGCGGCGTGTGCTGATGCTAACACTAGCATGTTGTAGCTGACAGTTAGTGGTGCTGATGGAAACACTAGCATGTTGTAGCTGAGGGTTAGCGGCGTGTGAGTAGCGCTTTGTCTCCAGAGTGACATCTTCCTCCGCAGAACACTTCACACGCCTCTCACCGAGGCTCCATCACACCACCTCAAACAGGAGCACCACCGCCGCCCTCCCCCTCTCTGCTCCTCTCTCTCTCCCTCTCTCTCTCTCTCTCTCTGTCTCTTCTTTCTCTCTCTCTCTCTCTCTCCCTCTCTCTCTCTCTCTGTCTCTTCTTTCTCTCTCTCTCTCCCTCTCCCTCTCTCCCTCTCTCTCTCTCTCTGTCTCTTCTTTCTCTCTCTCTCTCTCTCTCCCTCTCTCTCTCTCTCTGTCTCTTCTTTCTCTCTCTCTCTCTCTCTCTCTCTCTCACTCTCTCTCTCTCTCTCCCCCCCTCTCTCTCTGTCTAATAATAACAGAGCAGGGTGACTTTGCGTCTGTGTTTTTAACGTTTTAGTCGCTCCCTTCAACCGCGGCTTCAGATGCTAACCCAGACGGCGCTAGCTCCACCGCTAACTTCCACACAAAGTGAACCGCCGACGCCTTTCAACAAGTTCAGAAGCTCCTCCTCTCTTTGACGGGAGAAATAGAGACTTTCTTTTATTTTAAAAAGATTGTCTTTATTGACAATACTTTCAAGAAATATATTATATATTATATCCCGGTATTTTTATACATTTCCATATGTAAATATGCAGTGGCAATGTTGCAGGGCAGGCAGTAGCTCGGGAGGTAGAGTGCGGTGACTGTTAACCGAAAGGTTGCTAGTTCAATCCCCGGCTCCTCCCAGCGAGTGTGGAGGTGTCCCTGAGCGAGACGCCTCACCCTGACTGCTCCTGATGAGCTGGCTGTCGCCCCTTCGTGGTTGACTCAGCGTCAGTGTACGGATGTGTGAATGAATGGTTGTAAGTCGCTTTGGGTAAATGCGTCAGCCAAATCCCCTAAAAGTAAATAATCAATGCAAAAAATCGAGCATGATATAGATCCATGGCGTACGCCTTTGGTTAGCTTGTGGTCTTAAAGCACACACTCGCATCAAATCTTCACACACTCCTCTGCCACGCAGGGGATGACATCGTGGCTGTTCATACAGTCCTAAAGCTTGCTCAAAGCTTTGTACAATCTGTGGTCCGCTCAGACCCTCACCATCTGTACCCTGCTTTTAGAAACGCTCCGTTTCGCTGTTCCTTGTAACGAACAGCGAAATGGAAGTTATCAAGTAACTTCCATTTTTGATGGGCTGAACTCTCAAGTTTCCGACCACGTTTGAAACGGTGTCGAGTCGCAGAATCAAAGGACTGACAGCGAGAGAGCGATGTGTGAACTGCTTCCCTGGAGGTCAGCGGCCCTCCTGCTCAGAGGGGGTGGGGGCGCTGGCACCTCGAGGCCGGCACCTCGCTCTACACGCATTACATTTACATTTACATCCAGGGCATTTAGCAGACGCTTTCATCCAAAGCGACTTACAATAACTACATTTGTCGTAAGAAGTGAAACAATATATCGCTGTCGGTACAGTGAAGACGTTCATAGAACCAAGTGCAAGTATTACAATCGCTAGGCCAACCCGTTCCCCGTGTACAGCAGTGATAGCTAGCTACTGCAGACGCTACACAATTAAGTACTATGAATAAGTACAACGTACATAAAGTGCGCACAATAAGTGTGCACATTAAGTGCCAGGACGCACAACATACAGTGGTGGGGGAAAGGGACTGGACGGCTATGCAGAATCCGGGTGAACTCTGAACAGGCCATTGCTGAGCGGAGGGATCGCGCTGCACACACTGATCCTCCCTTCCACTCCACTTGTTCCTGCTGGGGTCTCTGCCGACGGTGGCTGTGGACAGAGGATCTGCCCTCGCCATATACAGATCAACCATTAGCCCCGATCGAGAGCAGGGTAGCTAGCAGGTGCAACCCCTCTGATTCAAACAGCCTCTGGTGTGTGTGGTGGAGTCTGGGACCGACGGCATCCACTATAGGTCCCAGTGTCATGTTCCCATTGGAAGTCAACCTGGGAGTTTGTTGTTTCAAAGTTTTGGAACGATGAAAACTCAAGCCCAGCCAGAGATCCTTGTCTCTGCGGCGGTCTTGGTTTTGGGGTCTCACGTGGAGCCCAATGCCCCCCATACCCTGGGGTCTTCTCAGGCTGCGCTGAGAAGCAGCTGGAGCTTCTGTCTGGATCATCGTTCAAAACTCTTCACGATGGCACTCATTGAAAGAGTTAGCATGTTTATCCTCTGATGTTTTTCTCTACCTCTGCCGGTTCATACACACACACTCCCTTCATGAAGTCCCTAGCGCAATTAATGTACCTAGTTCCCACATTAGGAGAAGAATACTAGTGGAAGCGTTCATCTTTGAGACCCTTACAGTAGAGGGCCATAGAGGCTGATCACAGGCTGCTCTTGGCAGGGCTCAGATGATGATGATGACGGCAGGATGCATCTGATTGGCTTAGTTTTGAAGGGCAGTGCGACCCCAGTCAACAGTTGACTGAATGTCAATACATCACACACACACACACACACACACACACACACACACACACACACACACACACACACACACACACACACGCACACGCACACAGTGATCTCACCGATCAGATCTGTCCTCTGAATTCATTTAAAAGGGCTTAGCTTGTATCTTATTATTGAATGTAAACATTACATTAAATAGTCAATAAAAAATCTAAAACGAAAATACAAGACGAGGAGCAACGGGAGCAGCTCGGCGAGAGACACGAATGAAACGAGTTGCTTGGTTTTATGCTTGGTGTGTGTGGATGTAAGGTGTGTGTGTGTGTGTGTGTGTAAGGTGTGTGTGTGTGTGTGTGTGTAGCGTTCTAATGTTGTTGTTCAACAGTGCTTGACAAGCACTCGCCTTCTCTACCCTCCTCTCCTCCTCCTCTCTCCTCCTCCCCTCCTCCTCTCCTCTCTCCTCTCCTCTTCTCCTCTCCTCCTCCCCTCCTCTCCTCCTCTCCTCTTCTCTCCTCTCCTCCTCTCCTCCTCTCCTCTCCTCTCTCCTCCCCTCCTCCCCTCCTCTCCTCTCTCCTCTCTTCCTCTCCTCTCCTCTTCTCCTCCTCCTCTCCTCTCCTCCTCTCCTCTCCTCTCCTCCTCTCCTCTCCTCCTCTCTATGGTCCCCCCTGCCCTGACCTGGGATGGATGGTTACCACGGCAACGGCTCAGAATACTGGTTCAACTGGGAGCTGCCCAGTACAGCCACAGTCTGCTACTGGTAGACCCTCGGTGGGGCCCTTCGCTGCGTGCGGACCGGCCGCCGTAGATGCTCCTGTTTGAACTGGTGCCCCCGGCGGGACTCAGACCGGGGGAGGGTGTGACCCTCGTCTCACCGGGACCCCTGGAGCAGCCGGGCACGAGGAGGCCATGTTTACATGTTGACTGGGAGCCGGTTGGCGGGCAGCAGGCCAGGAGCCCTGTGAGGAGGGGCTCCAGGGTTTCTGGCGCTGCTGTGCCGGTGAAGACGTTAATGTGCAGAGTGCTTTGGGTTCTACCCAGCATGCACTGGGTTCTACCCAGCATGCAGTGGGTTCTACCCAGCATGCACTGGATTCTACCCAGCATGCAGTGGGTTCTACCCAGAGTGCAGGTGGTTCTACCCAGCATGCACTGGGTTCTACCCAGAGTGCAGTGGGTTCTACCCAGCATGCACTGGGTTCTACCCAGAGTGCAGTGGGTTCTACCCAGAGTGCAGTGGGTTCTACCCAGCATGCAGTGGGTTCTACCCAGCATGCAGTGAGTTCTAACCAGCATGCACTGGGTTCTACCCAGAGTGCAG
>NW_027641460.1:20000-24268 GCF_949987615.1 Pollachius pollachius
TGAGTATGTGTGTGTCTGTCTGTCTTTGTCCGTGCGTGTGTGAGTGTTCTGTGTATATATCTGTCCTTGTGTGTGTGTGTGTGTGTGTGTGTGTGTGTTTGTGTGTGTGTGTATCTGTGTCCGTGTGTGCGTTCTTGTGTGCTAGCTCTTCAGTAGAACAATGCTAGCATTAGTTATCATAAAAATAGTAAAATAACACTGATTGGTCATTAGAGATCATGGAAACATTCCCAGTCTGAATACTGGCTTCCCCGCCCAAGACGCTACAGCGAGGATGTTCTCTGTCGACGTTCCCGTTTGTTTTTGTTTTGGCGAGTATTCAAGGTTGCCAGATATCAAACATAAGGCTACCTGGCATTAACACCTTTAGTCGGTATGGTAATGAGGCTACCTATATTAAACATCCTTGTAACGTGGTAGTGCTGGGTCTTGTGCTGTTTTTGTTTGTTTTGCACTAATGTCTTGCGTTTGCCTCCTGCACTCAATCATTTCAATCACCTCCTGGAGGCGGAGCATTGTGGCTGCAGGATGCTGTTTGGCTCGCCCTGATTGTTGGCCCCGCCCCCACACATATAAAGCCAAGTGGAAGATGGTGGATCGCTCTCTCTCATCTGAGCACAGACGCTGGCACACTTGTACCTTTTGTAAATTCTGTTAAAAATATCATGTTTGTTGTTACCCTTGGTGGTTACTCTCTGCACTTTAAGGTAAGAGCAAGCGTAGCTATATAGTTTCCACCAGGGGCGTAGGAATGAGTTTAACATTGGGGGGGTCACAAATCGGAAACCTGACAGATCCGTTAATGGTTTGAACAGAAATATGTCATAAATTAACTACACTGAAAAAATTCACAAATATATTTTATTCTACTAAAAAGATACATTTGTAAATGTAAAGGAAAACACATTTTGGATGGCAGTAATGAACTGATAAATATCAAATCAATTCTTTAATTGCACGCTCAATCGTCCAGTTTTTTAGAATAAGAAGCGGTGACAAGACGCTGTGTTGCGCTTTCAAAATAATTTTTAGGTGGGACAAATGCGCCTGTCTCCAATATTGGAGGGGACATGTCCCCTCCGTCCCCCCCCCGGTTCCTACGCCCTTGGTTTCCACTGTTTTATTTTGTCCGCTGTCGGGCACGGAAGCTGGATAAGCTGAACCTCCCAGGCAGTTAGCGTGAGGTTTTTCCTTTACATTTTTCCCTTTCTGTTATGTGGTAATCACCTAGGCCTTTTCTGCTGACGGGGTTTTTTTTTTTGGTTGCTGTTACTGGTTTTACTTGTGCGAATCCTTACGATTGTCAGGCATTGTTTTCCCCAAAAACCCTGTCGTCTGTCTTTATGTTGGGTTGTCCAAAAGCTGCTGATTTTATGTTTGTTGGACACTGTAACAATCCTAATATGGTTAAGTTCCTGTAGTCTGTATGCTAATGAGGCTACCTATGGTTTACTTCCTAATATGGTTAAGTTCCTGTAGTTGGTATGCTAATGAGGCTACCTATGGTTTACTTCCTAATATGGTTAAGAGTCCTGTAGTTGGTATGCTAATGAGGCTACCTATGGTTTACTTCCTAATATGGTTAAGTTCCTGTAGTTGGTATGCTAATGAGGCTACCTATGGCTTACTTCCTAATATGGTTAAGTTCCTGTAGTCGGTATGCTGATGAGGCCACCTATGGTTTACTTTAAGTTGTTTCGGGCTGAGGGTTCTAGGACGGAGGGAGGACAAGTTATTGCCATTTTCGACCAACGTTGATTTTAAGCTAGTACACGTTGGGTAGTGTCATCGTGTTGTTCTCAAAAGCGGTGTTGTTCTCAAAAGGCTCTACAAAGCGTGGACCTGTGTTTACATTGAGCGGGAGGCTAACTCCTGGTGGGGAATGAATTTGTCAGGCCGTAAGAATAAAACAACGTGATTGTGGAGAATTGAAACTCATGCATACTTCACTCCTTATTGTTGTGCTATTCTTTCACCTTGCAACACTCTTTGTCACAAGCTCTCTCTTGTGGTATGTAACTAGGTATTTATGCTGTTCATGCTGGCTAGCTTGGCATCGCCAGATGAATTGCAAACTCCAATTAGTCTGCTAATAACCTCATTAAAAACATCTTCGTTCATTTCCGATTCTCAAGGGGCGTCACTAACTGCCGACCGAAAGACGCAATTGGGTCGGCCCTCAACAAATAAAAACCGAGCAACGAAAGGGTGATGCGGCACTGAGCGCAGAGAAAGTTGTAAACAGACAACACGCTAGCAGCAGAGAAGAGCTGTGATTGTGGACCTTTGACACGTCAGTGAGCCAGTGTGGCTGTTTTTTGCAATAAGAATCTGAAAGTACAATGTGTTTCTAACAGAGCGTCCAGTCCGTGTAATACCGCTTCGATAGCGGAAACAACAGACCGTTCTACATCAGCGGCAGCCATCTTTGTTGTTGTTAAAAGCGCCTCTACTGCTGTGCTCTTCCGTCCCTCCACCGTATTTATCCTTCCTCGTGTTAGATTAGGTTCGGATTGGTCGTTCTATTGCATACCAGGCAGAACTCTTTAAGTACGGGATGGGGGGCCAGACCGGAACTAGACGAATCTCAGTCTCATTTTCCCTTTTATCAGAACATACACTACCGTTCAAAAGTTTGGGGTCACCCAGACAATTTCATGATTTCCATGAAAACTCACGCTTTTATTCAACAATTTTAACTTGTACTAACATAATTGCACAAGGGTTTTCTAATCATCAATTAGCCTTTGAACACGATTAGCTAAATGTACCGTTAGAACACAGGAGTGATGTTTGCTGGAAATGGGCCTCTGTTCACCTATTCCATTAACAACTTAACTTGCATTTCCAGCTAGAATAGTCATTTACCACGTTAACAATGTCTAGACAGTATCTTTAAAAAATAAGTACATTTTGAAGGGTAGTTTAAGGATAGCACTATCGAGACAACATTAAACCGTGTGATGTTTTTTTTACCTGAAGAAAAACAAATGACTGCACAAGATTTTGTTGAGAGGAAAGAATCTTCCGTCGCGTTCGTCGCTGTGATTGGTCATCTGCCTGGAAACGGAAAATGAACGAAGAGGTTCCAGAAAACGGTGACCTTGGACCTCAGAGCCATTGAACCATGATCTTGCTAGATTCGTCTGGTTCCCAGGCTAGCTCTTGAAAAGATGGTTATTAATCTTATGGGGAGGTCCTGGTTTAATAAATGTTGAATAAAATCCAGGTGAAATAAAGGTGATGCAAACAGTGTGGCTGAATGAAGGCGGGCCGCTTTTATTTTATTAAGATTCCTCCCAATTGGGTCACTGATTCCCGTCTCCATGGTGACCCCAGCGGAAGCTTCTGGTCCTGGAAGGTACGGTGACAAGACCGAAACCACAGTAAATGGTAAATGGACTGCATTTATACCGCGCTATTCTAACCAGTGACCACTCAAAGCGATTTACAATATTTCCCAAAACTCACCCATTCATTCATTTATTCATACATTCACACACCAGCTGCGGAGTCGGCCACGCAGGGCGACAGCCAGCTCGTCAGGAGCAGTCAGGGTGAGGCGTCTCGCTCAGGGACACATCGACACTCAGCTAGAAGGAGCTGGGAATCTAACCAGCAACCTTCTAGTTACTAGTCAACTGGCTTGTAACTGGTTACCTCCAGAGCCACATGCTAACCTCCTGAGCCACATGCTAACCTCCTGAGCCACATGCCGTCTTGTACAAAACAAGTTCTCTGCAAAGTACTTGTTCGGTCTCGGCCGGCCTGAAAGCAGGTCTTTCCGTCCCAAAGTTTTTGACGCATTTCCTGTTTTATTTGTGGCTTTTATTGTTTGCTAGCGCTAGCAGACATCCAGGTGCTAGCGGCTCGCGGCAGGAGATAGCGCGGCGGCGATGACATACGCTCTCCATTAGCGACAATATGGCTCTGTTTAAACTGATAGCATCAGAGCTAGCCACGCTAGCAGCTCGTCGACAGAGCATGACATCTCGAATACCAGCCACGTCCTGTGTGTGTGTGTGTGTGTGTGTGTGTGTGTGTGTGTGTGTGTGTGTGTGTGTGTGTGTGTGTGTGTGTGTGTGTGTGTGTGCGTGGTCACGGTCACGGTTGAGCTCAAGCTAACGTTGCATAGCTTAGATTTTTATGCGAGATGGGAACAGAGAAAGAGAGAGAGATGCAGAGAGCCAGAGACAGAGGGAGGGAGAGCGACAGAGAGAGAGAGAGAGAGAGAGAGAGAGATGCAGAGAGCCAGAGACAGAGGGAGA
>NW_027641459.1:5000-19091 GCF_949987615.1 Pollachius pollachius
CTCTCTCCATCACTCTCTATCCCTCTCTCTAGAGAGAGAGAGATACACAGAGAGAGACTTTTGACTTTGAAAAATACTTTTATTTCATCACTCGCATGTGTTACCTCAAAAAACATACATCATCTCTCCCTTTAGTTAAGTCAAACCAAAAGGAACAAAAAATAAAAAACATTGTCTTAAAACTGGAAAGAGATTCCATCAGTGGAGTCCACTAAGCATATGACAACACCAATGCACCACCGCTGGTTGAAACACAAAAACTCATCAGTCATTTATAGTATGCAAAATCAGCTGCCACCCTGGTCCTGACCATCACTTTAAGCACCCCCACTAAATCCTTCCCATTGCCCTCCTCCTTCTCAGTCTTGTGGGTTTTATAGATGGCTAGCTTTGCCCGACCGAGAAGGAAATTTGCCAGTGTACATTTTCCTTTTCTCTCCTTACTGTACCGCACTGAAAATACTAACAAATTCTGATTGAACAGAAACCCAAGTTTCCCCAACAATGTCTGCAGAAGAGAAAACAAAGGTAACAATCTGGAGCATTCAGTCAAAAAATGAAAAACCGTGTCCGGGGCTGGGCAGAAAGGGCAGGTTGGCATGACGTCAGGGTTGAACCTTGAGACAAAATGATTAGTGGGGATGGCCAAGTGAAGGATGCGCCACTGCAAGTCCCCCACCCTTTTGGAGATGGGAGGCTTGTACAGCAACTGCCATGTGGGAGAGAGGTTTGGTGGAACCTGTCCATGTTCCCGCCACTTGGTGTCTGGACGACTGGCCAGCTGCTTGAAAAACAGGGATTTGCTGCATATGTGATAGAGTGACTTTCGGTCAATTGAGGCAAAAACTAAATCATTAAGAGCATTAAAGGTCAGCAGGTGTCCCTGTCTTCTAGACACACACTTAGGAGATATCCGACGATCAGGGAAAACCACACGTTCTTGTATTTCAGCTACCACGCTGCTTGCTGCAGCACTGAGACTGGTCGGGAGCGAGACTCTGAGCCTGTTCAACAGGTCAGCCACCAGGCGCAGAGACCTCAGTCCAGTCTGGGCACGGACCTCCAGTGCCAACTTCGACCTTCCGTTCTCACGGTCTAGCAGGTGTCCCAACTTGGTCATGCCTGGTCCCATGAAAGCCGAAATCAAGCTATCCCCGACTCCCACCTGGGTGGGCATGAGAAAATTAAAAAAAAGGGGCTCTTCTGTACCATAATGTTCATTTGGTTTTCTTGACACAGTTAGTATATTCTATGCTTCCAGGACAGATTTATAGAAAAAAGGGAGATGAAACCCTTATATCCATTGATTTTTGGTCATAAGAATAAAAATGTCTGTCCAGGGAAAAAGCCCCAATGCCATGCATCACTGACCGCGAAAGGAAACCCAAAGCACACTGTTGGGCGCATAGAGGAGACATTGGGCCGTCTGTAGTCTCATAGAAGCGACCTTCCATGCTAGGTGAATCAGTCCCAGCCCTCCTTCAGCCACGGCAGGCACAAAACGCCCGGGGCCAGCCAATGATACCCATCCCAACAGAAATTTATAAAAATCTTCTGGAGACTACAGAGGAGGGAGACAGGGGGGTCAAATACGAACGCTCTGTGACACAACATCGACGCCGCCAGGTTATTGACCACCAGCACCCGCCCTCTATACGAGAGCTGTGGTAATATCCACCTCCACCGTTGCAACCGACCTGCTATTTTCTCTTCGATTCCCTCCCAGTTCTTATCCATATTTGCAACAGTTCCTAGATATACCCCCAAAAACTTAAAGTCATCCAAATTCCAGACACAACGTTGTGGCAATACCGGTGGTGTCGAATCCTGCCAGTCTCCAATTAAAAAAGGAAGAACATTTCTCCCAGTTAATCTTAGCAGATGCAGCTTTTTGATAGGTTTGTAAAACCTGAGAGAGCACCTTCACATCCTCCTGTGACTGCAGAATCACAGTTACATCATCCGCATAGGCTCTAAGTAACACGGTAGGGGCCTGTGGAATCCCTGGTGCAGCGATGGTGCCCAGGCGTGCCCTCAGAATTACAAGGAGAGGTTCAATGGAGATAGCATAAAGAAGCCCAGAGAGGTCACACCCCTGCCGTATTCCTCTGGAAACAGAGAAAGGTCTGATAAGTGAGCCGTTTATTTAAGGGATGCTAAAAATGTATTTATATAGCAGCTTGATGAGGCCTATGAAAACTGGAACAAACCCAAAAGCCTCTAAAGTCCTAAACAGAAAACCATGGTTGACCCGATCAAAAGCCTTCTCCTGGTCTAAGGAGAAAAGGCCCAGGTTCAGCTTATGATAGTCAGCTGTGGTTATGATGTCACGAGCCAGAAACAGGTTATCAAAAATTGATCGATTTGGAATGCAGTATGTTTGATCACTGTTGACCACTGAGCCTACTACAGCCTTTAACCTATTGGTGAGTGCTCTGGAGAAGACCTTTGTGTCCACACATAGGAGAGAGACAAGGCGCCAATTTTTTAAGTAATCCAAATCCCCTTTTTTGGGCAGCAAAGACAGGACTGCCCTACGACAACTTAAAGGTAGACTTCCCTGTCCAATAGACTCCTGGAGGACGCTATGCAGGTCTGGTCCTAAAAGAGACCAGAAAGCCTTATAGAACTCCCCCGACAGACCATCTAAACAAGGTGTCCGGCCAGAGTTCTGTTGTTGTACTGCCTGGGTGAGCTTACTGTAGGAAAGGGGGTGCTCTAGTCTCAGGGCCTCCTCCTCTCCTAATCGTGGTAAATCTTGCAGGAGCTCATCCCCGGCAGATTTATTACAATCCTCAGCTCTAAACAGATCTTCATAAAACACCAATGAAAGTGACCTGATGTCTGCTGGGTCAGTTGTCTCTCTTCCACCAGGGAGCTTGAGACACTGCATGTGTTCAGTATTTGATGTCCTCTTCTCTAGACCAAAAAAAATATTTGTGGGACCATCCATGTCTGCATAAAGCAAATAGCGGGCTCTCACTAGTGCCCCCTCCCCCCTATCCTCCAGAAGTTTCCTGAGTTTTAACTAATTCTGATTTAAATAGGTCTCAAACCCTGCTATATGCCTACCACTGGCCTTAGCAGATATAAGTATGATCTCTTGCTCTAGAACTTCAAGTTTTGTCTTTACAGCTCAGGTGGATTTGCTGTGTATTGTTGACAAAACAATCTGATCTGGACTTTCCCAAGGTCCCACCACTGTGTTAGGGACTTGTGTCATGTTTTTTCCACCCTCCAGGTCTCCCATAAAAAGGTAAAAGAACACACAAACGCCTGATCTTGAAGTAGCCTAATGTTAAAACGCCAGTATGGGCTTTTCGGCTTATACAGTGTGGTGGCAATTGACACAGTGACATAGTGATGGTCAGACAGGCCCATAGGGGGGATACTGCTCTTAAAAAACCGTCCCCTATCCTGTTTTCTAACATAAATACGTTCTAGCCTTGCCCCTGATAACATGTTTCTATTTGTTTTTAACCAGGTGTACTGCCTAGAACCTGGAAACTCCTCTCTCCACACATCCACGAGGCCATGATAAGCTACCAAAGCTCTCAGCTCATTGGCTGATTGAGGATGAGGCTCGTCATGGTTCCGATCCAAAGTGTGGTCCAGTGTGGAATTAAAATCCCCGCTTAGAATAAGTACATTTTCCGAGGGGGCAGCTTTTCAATGCGTTTGACAGCGCTTTAAAGAAAACACATCTCTCCTGGCCTTCACACGGAGCGTAGATGTTGAAAAATGAAAAAGCCATTCCATCTAAGGAGGCATCAACCCTATGTAGGTGTCCTGCTATAATGCTCACATGAGACATACCTTGCCAAGGTAGACCAGGGAGAGAAGAGTAGCTACTCCAGCACTAACACTAGAGCCATGACTCAAGAACACTGGTCCCTTCCATTCCAATTCCCACTGTGGCTGATTATCTTGGTCGGAGTGACACTCTTGTAAAAAAACGACATAGGAATGTTTAAGGTTAATATAGTCCAGTAGTGCCGCTCTTTTCTTTGCATTTCTACAGCCATTGATTTTAGGAGTCCCAAGAAAAATGGTGGCCATAAAGATGGTAAGAAAACCCAACCCTAACAAAAAGTTATGAACACTCATTAGGAAGTACAGTGGATTTAAACCGACTACTTAATTCAGCCCTTACTGTACTCTGCAGTTTCATGATGCGGAAACGCTTCTGTATAGTAAGCTCCGTCATAGTGGCATTCCTTAAAGCCGCAGTAGAGGAGAGGAGAAACAGATTATAGTCAGGGAAGAAAGATGTAAGGCTCATCCTACGCTGACCCTTTGTGTCGTCAAGGAATTTGTTGAGTCTGGTAATAGACTATAAATTTTGCTTACCCTTCCGAAAAAACGTCCCCAGAGCATCCACACTTTCCCCCTCTACAGGCTGCTGCACATTCTCCATGGTTACTTCCTGGTTTTCGTTAAAATCGATTTCAGATTCATCTTCAGAAACCGCCCCACTTCTCTCCAAAGGGCGCACTGGCTCGCACTGCTCTTCGCTTTGCGTTTGCCGCTGCTCTGCCCTGGTTGGCTGGCTGGTTTCGGCTGCTGTAGACCCGCCGTTCGGGTCGCGTCCTCCCCAGCGTCGGCCTCCAGCGAGGCGGCAATCTCTGGGTCCTCATCAGCTGCGATGGTCGTGGCTGCTGAGGTGTTGGGGAAAACTGTTTGTCCTGCCACCTGAAAGACCTCTGTGCTCCAGCAGGACCGGGTGTCTGGGAGTCCACAACAGGTCCTGATGGTGTTGGTCCGGGACCGGGTGTCCGTAAATCCGCAATAGGTCCCGGTGGTTTTGGTGAGGGACCGGTTATGCGCTTACCCTGCGCCGTATTCTTGCATGATCTACTGAAATGTCCGTGTTCTCCACATGCAAAACATTTCATGGGGTTTGAGGAAATGTATATTACATAGTCCTTCCCCCCTGCACCAGTTTGACAGCCACATCCAGGTCCCGATGCTGGTCATTCAAAATTATGAACGTTTGCATCCTGAAACTCTCAACATGAACCAAAGACGGTTTTTTAAAGCCGACAAGGACCGGCCTTATCGGTGCCGTTTGTTTCCCGTATCTTGAGAGGATCCTCTCCAAAATCTCATTTTTGAAATACAGGTACATTGGAGAGAACAACCCTCTTGGCAGGGGATGATAGAGGCAAAACTTGAACAAATTAGTCCATAATAACAAGCCCTTCCTCTATCAATTTATCCACCATGGCGGTTTCAGATAAGAAAACCTCAATGGCTTTATTCATGCAGGAGGCAGTTCTGATGTTCTTTCCACCACCAAGCACATCGCCAATAAAACATCCTCCACCGTCACCGAGGCATCTGGCATGCACCTGCAGCCATGCCTGGGAGTGAGTCGGGACTTGGTGGGATCACCTGGCGTGGCCATCCCACCCCGCAGCGAATTGTTTGTTTGCAGCAAAACTGCTGCTGGCGATGCGCCAAACCGGTCAAAATCGCCTTTTTTAAAACAATGTTAGACTTGGTTTTATACAGCTACTTGTTAAGAAAAAATATATACCAAAAAAACATCAGAATTGGCAAAAAGCCGAACTGATCACGCACTGCTCTCAACACAACCAACTCCGTCTGAGAGAGAGAGAGAGAGTCTCCGGATAGAGAGAAAGATAAAACACAATGAGAGGAAAAGGCTCTCGACCAACAAGAGAAAATCCACAAGTTGTGGTGCCAACCCCAGGGGCCAAGAACCGACAACTAGCAGGTTCTACTGTAGAACTATGTGACTTAAAGACTCCTTAGAACCATGTGACTTAGACTCCTTAGAACCATGTGACTTACAGACTCCTTAGAACCATGTGTCTTACAGACTCCTTAGAATCATGTGACTTACAGACTCAGTAGAACCATGTGACTTACAGACTCAGTAGAACCATGTGACTTACAGACTCAGTAGAACCATGTGACTTGCAGACTCCTTAGAATCATGTGACTTACAGACTCAGTAGAACCATGTGACTTACAGACTCCTTAGAACCATGTGACTTACAGACTCAGTAGAACCATGTGACTTGCAGACTCCTTAGAACCATGTGACTTACAGACTCAGTATAACCATGTGACTTACAGACTCCTTAGAACCATGTGGATTACAGACTGAGTAGAACCATATGACCTACAGACTCCTTAGAACCATGTGACTTACGGACTCCTTAGAACCTTAGAATCTTCCTGAACAATGGGTGTTGGTTTCAACGCCATCGCTGAAGGCGGGGGAGTTGATCCACAAGATGAAATCTAACACACACTGTATCAACCAAAATCCACAAGTTGTGGTGCCAACCCCAGGGGCCAAGAACCAACAACTAGCAGGTTCTACTGTAGAACCATGTGACTTAAAGACTCCTTAGAACCATGTGATTTACAGACTCCTTAGAACCATGTGACTTACAGACTCAGTAGAACCATGTGACTTACAGACTCAGTAGAACCATGTGACTTACAGACACCTTAGAACCATGTAACTTAGACTCAGTAGAACCATGTAACTTACAGAATCAGTAGAACCATGTGACCTACAGACTTCCTGAACAATGGGTGTTGGTTTCAAAGCCATCGCTGAAGGTGGGGAGTTGATCCACAAGATGAAATCTAACACACACTGTATCAACCACCCTGTAGGGATGGTTGTGTGTGTGCGTGTGTGTGTGTGTGTGTATGAGTATATGTGTGTGGGCGTGTTTGGGCGCATGCGTTTGTGGGTGTGTGTGTGCACATGAATGCATTTATGTTTGTATGTGTTGGTAAATGTGTGTGTGTGTAATGTACATGAATGAGTGTGTTAGTGTGTGTGTGTTTCTTTGTGTTATCGGCTTAGTGTCTAAGTGACAGTGTCTAATTGTGTATGTGTTTGCATTGTGTGTAAGTCTGTTTCCAAGTATGTGTTTGTGTGTTTTATCGTGTATGCCTCAGTCTGTCCCTAAGTATGTGAGCGTGAGTAACTGTGTGTGTATGTGTGTGCGTGCGTGTGGTTATGAGTATGTGTGTTTGACTGTGTTTGCCTCTCAGTATGTGTGTGTATGTGTGCCTGAGTGTACATAGGCATGTACGTGTGTTTGTGTTTGTGCATGTGTGATTGTGGTTACCCGTGTTTGTTTGTGAGTGTGTGTGCGTGTCTCTCATTATTTGTGTGTATCCTGCGGTTGGATCCTGTTTGTGTTTGGGCGTCAGGATGACAGTCAGGTGACCAGAGAGGGGCAGGGCCACGGAGCAGAGAGGAGCGCTTTAACTTCTTTAATGTTGTTCCAGATCCATCCCCCCCATCTCCGTTTCCCAGCCAACAGCCGTATCAGAGCCGCCGCTAAGCTAATTCCCTCCAGCGCGCAGTCGTCGCGGCAACCGCGTGAACGCCAGCCCATAATGATCCCGCCGGCGGCCTGTCATTCTGAACGGATCAGCCCTCAGAACGCGAGAGAGAGAGAGAGAGAGAGAGAGATTTGGATAGAGGGATGAATATGAAGGTGACAGAGAGGGAAGCTAGATGGAGAGAGAGAAAGAATCACATAATGAAACAATACAATTGTTCACTCGCAACGCCAAAAGGAGAGAGGGATGGAGGGGGGGAGAGAGAGAGAGAGAGAGAGAGAGAGAGAGAGGTGAGATGAGATGAGGGGGAGGGGGGTTAATAAATGAAGGACGAGGGAAGAGAAAGAAAACTGAAAACGATATCAGAGAGAGATGGACAGGGAGGACGGAAAAAAGGAATAGAAAGATTGAGATACAGAAAGGGAGGGATAGACAGACAGGGATAGAGAGAGTTATAGAGAGATGGATAGAGAGAAAGAGAGAGAGAGAGAGGGATAGAGAGAAAGAGAGAGAGAGAGAGAGAGAGAGAGCGAGAGAGAGAGGGATCAAGAGAAAGAGAGAGATAGATAGACAGGGATAGAGAGAGAGAGGGATAGAGAGAAAGGGAGAGATAGATAGAGAGGGAAAGAGAGAGAGAGGGATAGAGAGTGATGGAGAGAGGGATGAGGTCTAGCCGTGGCTCTGTGTCTTGTTCTGCGTGACTCGGTCTATTCCCAGGCTCAGACGCAGGTATGTGCGCACGCTGGCACACACCATGGTTCCATGTCTTTAATGTTCTCTCTCTCTTTCTCTCTCTCTCTCTCTCTATCCTCGGCAGTAATTACGTCTGCGCTCTCTTCCCGTGTCTTTCCTTTCTTAACTCTACCTGAAGGCTGTTTCCTTGGCAACAATGGGCTGGTGGAGGGTGGTCGGGGGGATGGCGGTGATAGTAGTGGGGACGAGGTGGGGCTGTTGGTGATGGAGGTGGTGGAGATGGAGGTGGAGGTTGTTGTGATGGTGGGGGTAATGGTGGTAGGGTGGTGGAGGTGCGGGTGGTGGAGGTGGAGGTGGTGGAGGCTGAGGTGGTGGTGGTGATGGTGGAGATGGAGAGGGTGGAGGTTGAGGTGGTGGTGCTAGTGATGGTGGTGGTGGTGGTGGTGTTGGAGGTGGCGGTGGTGGTGGAGGTGGAGGTGGTGGTGGAAGTGATGCTGATGATGGTGGTCAAGGTTCAACTAATAATGACGATCTCAGTCCATGGGGAGGAGATTAGCGATCATGATTCCACGACCGGTAAAACATTTCTCCAGGGAAAAAAACAGGTGGTAAAAATAGCATAAGGTTTTGTTAAAGTATCTTTAATAACTGTAACTAGGGCACATCAAATCACCCAGCTCATACGGGGCAAACTTAATGCAACCAGCAGCAAAGGAACATACACAAGGTAGGATTCACTGCCTCCATGCATAAATATGGACGTAAATACTCTTACTGAACTATAATAATCTGCTGTCACCACATCACCACCGCCTGTGGAAACCAGTTTTAGCCGACAGCAGCTCTCTCGTCAGACTCTCTCTCTCCTCAGACTCTCTCTCTCTCCTCAGACTCTCTCTCTCTCCAGGTGATTCACGCTCTGACTCAGGTCTAAGCAGGTGGTGTCAGGTGGCTGATCGGTCTAGCCATGCTCACCTTTACCTGTCTGCCGGGGAAACGCTTTGAGAGCCCAGACATAACCAATGGTTTGTTGAACAAGGCGTCCTGTGATTTGCACAATGCAGGTGTTGTACCCCCAGCAGAAAGGTTCTGGGTTCGATCCTGTGCCAACAGCCTACCTGTAGGCCTCCTAGCATGAGGTGCAGAACCCCTTACTTGCGTCTGCATTCAGGGAACGTAGTAAAAAGTAGTTCCGTCAGGCTGACTTTTCTATTGCCTTATTATATATATATATATATAATTTATTCTTTAATTAAGAAGAAATGCATCCTCCAGTTTATCTTAATAAAATAATCTTTACTTTTGGCTTGTTTAATTTGGATGTAATTAATATTATTCCATTCATATTTTGACGATTCAAGACTTTTACAATTATTGTTGTTAGGTATTATTGATGTCAAACATCCTACTTGGGGGACTAAATAAAGACGATGTCATCACATTTGTACATCTAGACTTGATGTTCATGTCGTTGGCTGTGAGGTGAACAGGAGTCCTGAAGGTGCACTTCTGTCCTCTTATCTTCTCCTTCTATCTCTAAACCTCCTCTGACCTGTCAGGCGTCTCCAAAGCTCTGCTTTGAAGCCACCGCTTGCTTTGAAGAGCAGGAGAGAAAGAAAGAGACGAAGAAGAAAAGGTTCAATCGGCGTGGCGTGTTGACTAAACAGTGTGGGCGGAGCGCCGATCATATCCCTCACAAACAGAGTTTGTTAACGGAGGAGTGACAGCAGAACCTGTTGACACATTCCTGAGCAGAGTGGAGACCACAGGGAGGAGGAGTGGCCCTTACTAAACTAGATACCTTCAGAGACCAGCACTAGATACCTTCAGAGACCAGCACTAGATACCTTCAGATACCTACAGATACCTTCAGAGACCAGCACTAGATACCTTCAGATACCTACAGATACCTTCAGAGACCAGCACTAGATACCTTCAGAGACCAGCACTAGATACCTTCAGAGACCAGCACTAGATACCTTCAGAGACCAGCACTAGATACCTTCAGAGACCAGCACTAGATACCTTCAGATACAGCACTAGATACCTTCAGAGACCAGCACTAAATACCTTCAGAGACCAGCACTAGATACCTTCAGAGACCAGCACTAGATACCTTCAGAGACCAGTACTAGATACCTTCAGAGACCAGCACTAGATACCTTCAGATACCTACAGATACTTTCAGATACCAGCACTAGATACCTTCAGATAACTACAGATACCTTCAGATACCAGCACTAGATACCTTCAGATAACTACAGATACCTTCAGATACCAGCACTAGATACCTTCAGATACAGCACTAGATACCTTCAGAGACCAGCACTAGATACCTTCAGAGACCAGCACTAGATACCTTCAGAGACCAGTACTAGATACCTTCAGAGACCAGCACTAGATACCTTCAGATACCTACAGATACTTTCAGATACCAGCACTAGATACCTTCAGATAACTACAGATACCTTCAGATACCAGCACTAGATACCTTCAGATAACTACAGATACCTTCAGATACCAGCACTAGATACCTTCAGAGACCAGCACTAGATACCTTCAGAGACGAGCACCAGATACCTTCAGATAACTACAGATACCTTCAGATACCAGCACTAGATACCTTCAGATACCAGCACTAGATACCTTCAGATACTTTCAAATACAAGCATTAGATGTCTTCAGATACCAGCACTAGATACTTTCAGATACCAGCAATAGATACCTTCAGATACTTTCAGATACCAGCACTAGATACTTTCAGATACCAGCGCTAGATACCTTTGGAGACCAGCACTAGATACCTTCAGATACCAGCACTAGATACCTTCAGATACTTTCAGATACCAGCACTAGATAGTAGATACCTTCAGATACCAGCACTAGATACCTTCAGATACTTTCAAATACAAGCATTAGATGTCTTCAGATACCAGCACTAGATACTTTCAGATACCAGCAATAGATACCTTCAGATACTTTCAGATACCAGCACTAGATACTTTCAGATACCAGCGCTAGATACCTTTGGAGACCAGCACTAGATACCTTCAGATACCAGCACTAGATACCTTCAGATACTTTCAGATACCAGCACTAGATAGTAGATACCTTCAGATAACAGCACTAGATACCTTCAGATACCAGCACTAGATACCAATAGATACCAGCACTATATACCTTCAGATACAGAGACTAGATACCATTAGATACCTACTAGATACCTTTCTCCACTAGACAGTAGACCTTCAGATACCAGCATTATATACCATCTGACACCAGCCCTTGATACTTTCAGATACATAGACTAGATACCATTAGATACCTACTAGATACCTTTCTCCATTAGACAGTAGACCTTCAGATACCAGCATTATATACCATCTGATACCAGCCCTAGATACCTTCAGATACATAGACTAGATACCTTTCTCCACTAGACATTCTACCTCTAGATACCTTCAGATAACTCCAGTGCATTCCTCCACTAGATAAGAGTTCCCAGCCTTCTGAACTTCACAGGTACAACACAAAGTAACCGCGGCATCTGGGAAAGGTATTAGATTTCACACTGATACACACTGATGCACACACTGATGGACACACTGATGGACACACTGATGCACACACTGATGCACACTCCACTCACACATGCACATACAGACACAAAGCCACACTCACATGCACAAACATGTAAACACACACTAAAAATAAATACATCACCAACATTGCATTCACACACACTGACATACACATGCACTCGCACACACACACACACACACACACACGCACACACACACGCACACACACAGACACACACACATACACACACACACATAGTGCCACACAGACACAGAGATGGTGGCAGAGATAAAGGGCTGAGCAGTGCCAGGACCAGAACAACACTAGCAGTGAGCGAGTGTGTGAAATGGAGAGAAACTTCAAAGGTGGAGAAGAATTTGTTTAAACACACTCCTCCACAGACCACATCAAACACCAGCAGGAGAATGGAAGGAGTGCCAGGGTGTGTGCGTGTGTGTGTGTGTGTGTGTGTGTGTGTGTGTGTGTGTGTGTGTGTGTGTGTGTGTGTGTGTGTGTGTGTGTGTATGTGTGTGTAGAAGTAAAGAGGATTATGTATCAGATTTATGGAGAGAGAGAGAGCGAGAGAGAGAGAGAGAGCGAGAGAGAGAGAAAGAGAGAGAGAGAGAGAGATCGAGCGAGCGAGAGAGGTTGTGTCAGAGTGTTGCAGAGTGTTTTTCCTTGTTCTTGTTGAGAGCCCTTCGACACATGAACACACACACACGAACACACACACACACACAAAAGCACACACACACACAAACACACACATACGAACACACAGGAACACACACACACAAACACACACACACAAACACACACACTGTTCTTTTATCATGCATACAGCAGATATTGATTTTTTTAACAAAGCGTTTATGACACCAGTGCTATTCCTAGGGCTCCTACACACCCACACACACTTGGTCCTGCGTAGCACACACACACACACACACACACACACACACACACACACACACACACACACACACACACACACACACACACACACACCCACATGCACGCGCACACAGACAGATAACAATACGTTGAGACATTCTTGGCATTCCCTGGAACGTCTGCATTGCCCGCGGCGACGAGCAGGATTTACCTCGACTCAAAAAGCTTTTTGTTAGAGAAACAAGACTGCCCACCTCCCATCCCGGGCTCCTCTTAGAGCCCTCCCACCTCCTCCCCTGCTCCTCTACCCTCCTCTCATCTCCTTTAACCTCCTTCACATTCTCTACTGCTCCTCCTCACCTCCTCTCACCTCCTTTAACCTCCTCCCACCTCCTTTAACCTCCTCCCACCTCCTTTAACCTCCTCCCACCTCCTTTGACCTCCTCACACCTCCTCCTCACCTCCTCCCACCTCCGCTCACCTCCTCCTCACCTCCTCCCACCTCCTTCTCTTGGGTTTAGTCGGCTGCAGATGGCTGATCAACGGCTCTGTTCTACTCTCTGCTCTCCTTTAATTGAAACAGAACCGGGGGCGTGAGAGAGAGAGAGAGAGAGAGAGAGAGAGAGAAGGGAGTGAGGTAGAGAGGAGAGAGAGATGGAGAGAGGGAAGGAAGTGAGAGAGAAGAATAGAAGGAGAGAGGGGTGTGAATGAGAGGGAGAAAGAAAGGGGGGAGGAATGAGAAGATAGAGATGAGGGAGAAGATGCAGTGGAAGGGAGGGGGGAGAGAAAGAGGGGGGGAGGAGAGAGAGGCAGAAAGAGAGGATGAGGGGGAGGGAGGAGAGAGGCAGAGAGAGAGGAAGAGGGGGAGGGAGAGAGAGGCAGGGAGAGGAACGAAGGAGATGCATCGGAGGAGAAGGAGGAGGGGGGGAGGAGGAGGGGAGATTTAGAGGGGGGAGGGGGGAGGAGGAGGAGGGGAGAGGGGGGAGGAGGGGGGAGATGGGAGGGAGAGAAGAGTGCACCTGCCTCACCGCACCGTTTGATCCCTGTGTTGTTGTGAGTGGTCTGGCACACGCACACACCGGTCTGAGGCCCCCCGCGGGGAGCCCCTCTGATCCTCTGGTCCAGAGCTACGCCCCCAAAATCCCCCCCCCCCATCCCGCCATGCCGACAGAGGAGAAGGAGAACAGAGGCGGCCAGGAGGAGACGCACACATACGCTGCTCCTTTAACGAGGAGCCACAGGTGCATGATGTAGAGGAGGGGGAGGAGAGGGAGGAGAGGGAGGAGAGGGGGGAGAGGGAGAAGAGGGAGGAGAGGGAGGAGAGGGGGGAGAGGGAGGAGAGGGAGGAGAGGGAGGAGAAGGAGGAGAGGGAGGAGAGGGAGGAGAGGGAGGATAGGGAGGGGGAAGAGGAGAGGGAGGAGAGGGAGGAGAGAGAGGGAGGAGAGGGAGGGGGGAAAGGAGAGGAGAGGAGGAGAGGGAGGAGAGGGAGGGGGAAGAGGAGAGGGAGAATAGGGAGAGGGAGGGGGGTGGAGGAGAAGGAGGAGAGGAAGGGGGAGAGGGGGGAGGAGAGGGAGGAGGGGG